>NW_028225784.1:70000-140000 GCF_052327205.1 Somniosus microcephalus
GTGATGGTGTTCCCATGCGCCTGCTGCCCTTGTCCTTCTAGGTGGAAGGGGTCGCGGGTTTGGAAGGTGCTGCCGAAGAAGCCTTGGCGAGTTGCTGCAGTGCATCTTGTAGATGGTACACACTGCAGCCACGGTGCGCCGGTGGTGGAGGGAGTGAATGTTTAAGGTGGTGGATGGGGTGCCGATCAAGCGGGCTGCTTTGTCCTGGATGGTGTCGAGCTTCTTGAGTGTTGTCGGAGCTGCACTCATCCAGGCAAGTGGAGAGTATTCCATCACACTCCTGACTTGTGCCTTGTAGATGGTGGAAAGGCTTTGGGGAGTCAGGAGGTGAGACACTCGCCGCAGAATACCCAGCCTCTGGCCTGCTCTTGTAGCCACAGTATTTATGTGGCTGGTCCAGTTAAGTTTCTGGTCAATGGTGACCCCCCAGGATGTTGATGGTGGGGGAATCGGCGATGGTAATGTCGTTGAATGTCAAGGGGCGGTGGTTAAACTCTCACTTGTTGGAGATAGTCATTGCCTGGCACTTGTGTGGCGCAAATGTTACCTGCCACTTATCAGCACAAGCCTGAACGTCATCCAGGTCTTGTTGCATGCGGGCATGGACTGCTTCATTATCTGTGGAGTTGTGAATGGCGCTGAACACTGTGCAGTCATCAGCGAACATCCCCATTTCTGACCTTATGTTGGAGGGAAGGTCATTGATGAAGCAGCTGAAGATGGTTGGGCCTAGGACACTGCCCTGAGGAACTCCTGCAGCGATGTCCTGGGGCTGTGATGATTGACCTCCAACCACCACAACCATCTTCCTTTGTGCTCGGTATGACTCCAGCCAGTGGAGCGTTTTCCCCCTGATTCCCATTGACTTCAGTTTTACTAGGGCTCCTTGATGCCACACTCGATCAAATGTTGCCTTGATGTCTACGGCAGTCACTCCCGCCTCACCTCTGGAATTCAGCTCCTTTGTCCATGTTTGGACCAAGGCTGTAATGAGGTCGGGAGCCGAGTGGTCTTGGCAGAACCCAAACTGGGCATCAGTGAGCAGGTTATTGGTGAGTAAGTGCCACTTGATAGCACTGTCGATGACACCTTCCATCACTTTGCTGATGATTGAGTAGACCGATGGGGCGGTAATTGGCCGGGTTGGATTTGTCCTACTTTTCGTCGACAGGACATACCTGGGCAGTTTTCCACATTGTCGGGTAAATGCCAGTGTTGTCGCTGTACTGGAACAGCTTGGCTAGAGGCGCGGCTAGTTCTGGAGCACAAGTCTTCACCACGATAGCCGGGATGTTGTCAGGGCCCATAGCCTTTGCTGTATCCAGTGCGCTCAGCCGTTTCTTGATATCACGTGGAGTGAATCGAATTGGCTGAAGGCTGGCTTCTGTGATGGTGGGGACCTCGGGAGGAGGCCGATGTGGATCATCCACTCGGCACTTCTGGCTGAAGATGCTTGCAAACGCTTCAGCCTTGTCTTTTGCACTCACTTGCCCCTCTATATCTCTGTCCCCCTCTCTCTCTCTGTTCCCCTCTCTGTATCATTCTCTGTCACTCACTCCCCCCCGTCTCCCTTTCTGACTCTATTTCTCTCTCTTCACTGTCTCTCTCGTTCTCTCTCTCTCTTCCCCCAACTCCCTCTCTGTCTCGTTTTCTCTGTCTCTCTATCTTTCTCTCTCCCCGTCTCTCTCTCTCTCTCTCAGGGATGGAGAGAGATAGAGACACAGAGAGATAATGAGAGAAAGAGAGAGAGTGTGACAGAGAGAGGCAGAAAGAGAAAGAGACCCAACACAATCGTCGCTAAGCAAAAGGAAAAATATCTGTCATATTGGGCAGAAACAACAAAAACCCAAAGCAAACTCAATTGCTACTTGGCCCTAAACAGACAATACAACATGGCTGATTACCTGACCATGGTAAAGGATAGCAAACTGAGAAAAACTTTGACAATGTACAGACTTAGTGAACATAACCTGGCGATCGAAAAAGGTAGACACAGGCAGACCCGGCTACCAAGAGAGGACAGGATATGCTCTCACTGCAGTCAGGGAGTGGTGGAGACAGAGATGCACTTCCTCACAGCTTGTAGAAAATATCAGGGCGTAAGGGAGAATTTCTACCCAAAATTCACAAAAATATGCCCGGAATTCAGAAATTTGAATGACGACCAAAAACTCCCATACCTACTAGGGGAAGAGAGAAATTGCATAACACTAGCGGCACACTATGTTACAGCTTGCCATAAACAGAGGGACAACCACTAAATATAAGAAAAGAGTATATATAAATTATATGAAAGTATATTTATACACTCAGGGATATATCTGTTTATACACTGTACGGATAGATCTGTATTTTTGTGAACAAACATGAATGTTTTTCGATGCTTTGGCAACATAAGATGTAACTTGTCATGCCAATAAAGCGATTTGAATTGAATTGACAGAGAGAGAGAGAGAGAGAGACTGTCTCCCCCTGCCTGTGAGTCAGGTCAGTGCAGGAGTTATACTTACTGATTAAAAGTAAAAAATAAAGTCTTCCATTTCTATAGCACCTTTCACAACCTCAGGACGTCCCAAAGCGCTTCACAGCCAATGAAGTACTTTTAAAGTGTGGCCACTGTTGTAATGTAGGAAACGCGGTAGCCAATTTGCGCACAGCAAGCTCCCACAAACAGCAATGTGATAACGACCAGATCATCTGTTTCAGTGATGTTGGTTGAGGGATAAATATTGGCCCCAGGACACCGGGGAGAACTCCCCCCCCCCCCTGCTCTTCTTCCAATAGTGCCATGGGATCTTTTACGTCCACCTGAGAGGTCAAGTGGGGCCTCGGTTTAACGTCTCATCCGAAAGATGGCACCTCCGACAGTGCGGCGCTCCCTCAGTACTGCCCCTCCGACAGTGCGGCGCTCCCTCAGTACTGCTCCTCCGACAGTGCGGCGCTCCCTCAGTACCGCCCCTCCAACAGTGCGGCACTCCCTCAGTACTGCCCCTCCGACAGTGCAGCGCTCCCTCAGTACTGCCCCTCCGGCAGTGCGGCGCTCCCTCAGTACTGCTCCTCCGACAGTGCGGCGCTCCCTCAATACTGCCCCTCCGACAGTGCGGCGCTCCCTCAGTACCGCCCCTCCGACAGTGCGGCATTCCCTCAGTACCGCCCCTCCGACAGTGCGGCGTTCCCTCAGTACTGCCCCTCCGACAGTGCGGCACTCCCTCAGTACTGCCCCTCCCACAGTGCGGCGCTCCCTCAGTACTGCCCCTCCGACAGTGTGGTTGTTCTGGACCGATGGACATTATGTGACATTCTGGACATTTTCACATGCAATAGCACCCTCTGGTGGCGGTTATTGTGTTAACAGTTTGTAAGCTGGAAAGGTCAACAGTTTGTCAGCTGGAAAGGTCATCTGTTCCTTTCTTCCTGTGTGAGGTCATTTGACCTTTGTTCCTTTCTTCCTGTGAGAGGTCATTTGACCGTCTTACCTTTCTTCCTGTTGACCCCAGGAAGCAGTTTTGCCAGGAAGAACCTGACTTGAGTAATGGAGAATTTGCTATGAGAGGTTCCATTTACAATCCAGTGTAATCTGACTTCATATGTTAGGCCGAGCGCAATATCTTTTCACAAATTTGTTCAAGTAAAAGCTTCAAAACAGCAACCGCTTCAGGAAGAATTATTTTGAATGAGTGTTTAACTTGCTGGATAGCTAGATAGGAGCACGTCTAGCGCGGCCAGTACAGTGGAAAGATAGCAATACGGCTAGCAGTGAAGAGTGGAGCAGGAGGAACCCAGAGTAAGCCTTAGCCTCGTCGAGCACATCTACCTCACATCAACATGTCAGAAGATAATAACGAAAATGCTTTGCAGCAAGTAGAAGACCTTAAACAGGCAGACGAACCTGTAGAAGGTGACAATCGGTCTATAAGCACCGGTTACTACAGGTCGCAAGTTGGCTCACGGTCATCGGGTGGTTCTAGAGTAAGCGTGGCCCTCGCCAAAGCACGGGCTAAACTAGTGGCAGCTCAAGCCAGAGCTGCGCATACGGACAGTGAAATAGAAATAAAAGTAAGTCAGGCCCGTCTCCAAGCTGAACCCCAAGCAGAACAGGCCCGGCTCCAAGCAGAACAGGCCCGACTCCAAGCTGAATCCCAAGCAGAACAGGCCCGACTCCAAGCTGAATCCCAAGCAGAACAGGCCCGACACCAAGTGGAACGCCAGGCTGGACAGGCCCAACTCGAAGCCACATTAGACGCTCTGTAGCAACAAAAAGAGATAGATGCTGCATTAGCCGAGACACAAGTATTCAAGGCAATTTTGGAGGGAGCTGATCCCGAGACAGCTTACAAACCTTTAATTCCCGTTCCGTGGCAGAGTCCACGACAGCGCACCATAGGTTACGTGAGCGACCATGCCGACATACAGTTTACAGGAGAAAGGGATGGAGGCCCGCACATCTCTACAGACGCAAACACTTCAAGAAGCTCAAGAAGGTAAGAGCCCACGGGATCCAGGGTGCCTTGGAGCGTTGGATCCTAAACTGGCTGAGTGGCAGGAGGCAGAGGGTGATGGTCGAAGGTTGCTTTTGTGACTGGAAGCCTGTGTCCAGTGGGGTACCTCAGGGATCGGTGCTGGGTCCCTTGCTGTTTGTGATCTACATAAATGATTTGGATGAGAATGTAAAAGGTATGATCAGTAAGTTCGCAGATGACACGAAAATTGGCGGGGTGGTCAATTGGGAGGAGGAAAGCCTCTGGCTACAGGACGATATAAACGGGTTGGTCAGATGGGCGGAAAAGTGGCAAATGGAATTTAACCCTGAAAAGTGCGAGGTGATGCATTTTGGACGGACAAATAAGGCAAGGGAATACACAATGAGTGGTAGGACCCTAGGAAGTACAGAGGGTCAGCGGGACCTTGGTGTACATGTACATAGATCCCTGAAGGCAGCGGAACAGGTAGATAAGGTGGTTAAAAAGGCATATGGGATACTTGCCTTCATTAGCCGAGGCATAGAATATAAGAGCAGGGAGGTTATGATGGAGCTGTACAAAACACTGGTGAGGCCACAGCTGGAGTACTGTGTGCAGTTCTGGTCACCTCACTATAGGAAGGATGTGATTGCTTTGGAGAGGGTGCAGAGAAGATTCACCAGGATGTTACCTGGGATGGAGCGCCTCAGCTATGAAGAAAGACTAAACAGGCTGGGGTTGTTTTCCTTGGAGCAAAGAAGGCTGAGGGGGGACCTGATTGAGGTGTACAAAATGATGAGGGGCATAGATAGGGTAGATAAAGAGGAACTTTTCCCCTTAGTAGGGGGGTCAATAACAAGGGGGCACAGATTCAGGGTAAGGGGCAGGAGATTTAGAGGGGATTTGAGGAGGAACTTTTTCACCCAGAGGGTGGTTGGAATCTGGAACTCACTGCCTGGGGGGGTGGTGGGGGCAGGAACCCTCACAACATTCAAGAAGCATTTGGATGAGCACTTGAAATGCCATTGCATACAAGGCTATGGACCAAATGCTGGAAAATGGGATTAGAATAGACAGGGATTGATGGACGGCGCAGACACGATGGGCCGAAGGGCCTCTTTCTGTGCTGTAAAACTCTATGACTCCGTATAACATGCCACAAGTTGCCAACCGATGTCAAAGCAGACGGCGTGCCTCAAGCCGCAGAGGCTCCACCAGCAGAACGGAAGACACGGTGCAAAGGAATAGGATGCCCAACAGAGAAAGTCAGAGGCAAATCCCCTCTCGGTCCCTTGAGACCCCCAACAGAGCCCCCAGCCAAGGCAACCCTGGCATAGGTCCCAGCACCAACGACCTCGCCAAATACCTTGCACGCACCCAGCTGGTGACTTCGGAGTTAATCAAGTTTGATGACAGGCCGGAGAATTATCGGGCTTGGAAGTCCTGCTTCCACGGTGCCATATCGGGCTTAGACCTGTCGGCAGGACAAGAGCTCGGCCTCCTTATCAAGTGGCTCGGCCCAGAGTCCGCCGGACAGGCCTGCAGGATAAAAGCAGCCAGAGGGGTTGAAGAAGGCTTGGGTGAGGCTGGAAGAAAGCTACGGCTCGCCCGAAGCCATTGAAAGGGCTCTCTTTGACAGGTTGGCGAACTTTCCGAGGTTGACGAGTAAGGAACCCCAGAAGCTCCGCGACCTTGGAGATCTGCTGTCGGAACCCGAAGCCGCAAAGCAGGACGGCTACCTACCCGGTCTATCGTACTTAGACACTTCCAGAGGGGTAAGTCCCATCGTTGAGAAGCTTCCATTTAACCTGCAGGAGAAGTGGATAACGTTTGGATCAAAGTTCAAGCTGAAGCACAACGTGGCGTTCCCACCATTCTCTGCGTTCGTTAAATTCATCCGTAAAGAAGCCAAAGCCAGGAACGACCCCAGCTTCAACTGCTTCTCCTCCCACCCAGCACTTGCCAGAAGAGACAAGTTCGACAGACATGGAAGGACACCAATATCTGTCCACAAAATGCAAGTGTCCTCAACTGAGCACACAAAGATTCAGAAGAAACCTGAGGATATGAGCAAACAATGCCCTATCCACAACAAGCCCCATCCTTTAAAGAAGTGCAGAGGCTTCAGGGAGATGTCCCTGGAAGATCGGAAACAATATCTTAAAGAGAACTCTATATGTTTCAGGTGCTGCTCGTCCACGAGCCATCTCGCCAAGAACTGCAAGGTGGATGCAAAATGCACAGAAGGTGAAAGTGATCGGCACGTTTCAGCACTACACCCAGGCCCAGCTCCTTGGAAGTCAGAGACGCCTCCTCCCGCTTCAGGGCACGGCGGGGAGAGAGAGGGAGCTGCTGGTCCAGAGATTACATCCAGGTGCAACGAGGTGTGTGGAGAAGGAGTGAGTGCAAGAGCATGCTCCAAGATATGCCTCGTTAATGTGTACCCTGTAGGACGTCGCACACTAGAGAACAAGCCATCTCAGGTGAGCACACTCGAGACTTCCATCTTGGAGAATGGTCGTACAAGCTACCTTACCCCATGCGGTAGACAGATCCGCGTGGTGTTTGACTCCAGTGCACCATATCAGGGCGTCTCTCTCAACGACGTACTCCTCACAGGGCCCGATCTTAACAACAGCCTCTTGGGAGTGCTCATGAGATTCAGTAAAGAGCCCGTCGCCATCACTGCCGATATCCAGCACACGTTTCATTGCTTCGTGGTGCGAGAAGACCACAGAGACTTCCTCCGCCTCCTGTGGTATCGGGACAATGACCCCAATAGAGACATTGTGTCTCTATTGGGGTCATTGTCCCGATACACAGGAGGCGGTCGGAAGTCTCTGTGCGTCCTTCTCGCACCACGAAGCCAATGAAACGTCGTGCTGGCTATCGGCAGTGATGTGAGAGGGTTCATCGAACGAGAGTTCTACGTCGAAGAGGCACTGAAGTCATTCCTGACCGAAGCAGAGGCCATCAGTGCCCTCGGACGAGCCCAGGAACTACTTGCACTATCCAACCTCAGGCTGCATAAGATAGCCTCTAACAGACCAGCAGTGATGGAGGCATTCCCCCCTGAAGATCATGCTAAGGACGTCAAGGACCAGGACCTCTTCACTGATGACCTCCCCCTACAGCGTAGCCTAGGGGTGTCGTGGAACACAGCAACAGACACGTTCACGTTCCAAGTCCTAGACGCCAAGAAACCCTTCACACGTAGAGGAGTGCTCTCTACAGTCAACAGCCTATACGACCCTCTCGGCTTCTTAGCCCCTGTCACCATACAAGGCAGGCTGCTCCTCAGGGAACTCTCCACACGCGCTGAAGAGTGGGATTCACCTCTCCCTGAAGAGATGGAAGCAGAGTGGGACAGATGGAGAGACTCACTCCAAGACTTACAGGAGATCCGAATACCTCGCTGCTATTCGTCTTTCTCTCCCTTAAATGCCCAATTCAAAGAGCTTTGTGTCTTTGCAGACGCATCCGCTAAGGCCATTGCAAGTGTGGCTTATCTGAAGGTCACCACCCAAGAAGGACAAAGCAAAATCGGCTTTGTCTTTGATAGAGGCAGGTTGGCGCCCCAGCCAGACCTCATCATACCCAGGTTGGAACTGTGCGTAGCAGAACGCAACCGACCCCCTCACAGCAGTCTACGGAAGCTGCATCCTATCATCGAAACCGACGGACTGTCTCCGAGGTGGTTCTTCTTTTGTCGCCAGAGGACTTCAGTGACAAGTAGAGTTCGGACTATGTGGAGTCGTTAATGACCCCAGACGGGGAGTGTTCTGGACCGATGGACATTATGTGACATTCTGGACATTGTTACATGCAATAGCACCCTCTGGTGGCAGTTATTGTGTTAACAGTTTGTAAGCTGGAAAGGTCAACAGTTTGTAAGCTGGAAAGGTCATCTGTTCCTTTCTTCCTGTGTGAGGTCATTTGACCTTTGTTCCTTTCTTCCTGTGTGAGGTCATTTGACCTTCTTACCTTTCTTCCTGTTGACCCCAGGAAGCAGTTTTGCCAGGAAGAACCTGACTTGAGTAATGGAGAATTTGCTATGAGAGGTTCCATTACAATCCAGTGTAATCTGACTTCATATGTTAGGCCAAGCACAATATCGTTTCACAAATTTGTTCAAGTAAAAGCTTCAAAACAGCAACCGCTTCAGGAAGAATTATTTTGAATGAGTGTTTAACTTGCTGGATAGCTAGATAGGAGCACGTCTAGCGCGGCCAGTACAGCGGTGCTCCCTCAGTACTGCCCCTCCAACAGTGCAGTGCTCCCTCAGTACTGCCCCTCCGACAGTGCGGCGCTCCCTCACTACTGCCCCTCCGACAGTGCGGCACTCCCTCAGTACTGCCCCTCCGACAGTGCGGCACTCCCTCAGTACTGCCCCTCCGACAGTGCGGCGCACACTCAGTACTGCCCCTCCGACAGTGCGGCACTCCCTCAGTACTGCCCCTCCGACAGTGCGGCGCTCCCTCAGTACCGCCCCTCCGACAGTGCGGTGCTCCCTCAGTACTGCCCCTCCGACAGTGCGGTGCTCCCTCAGTACTGCCCCTCCGACAGTGCGGCGCTCCCTCAGTACTGCCCCTCCGACAGTGCGGCGCTCCCTCAGTACCGCCCCTCCGACAGTGCGGTGCTCCCTCAGTACTGCCCCTCCGACAGTGCGGCGCTCCCTCAGTACTGCACAACCTTACGACTCAGGCGCAAAGGTTGCTTCCCACTGAGCCACGGCTTTACCCTTATGGGATCCTGGGCTCCATTAGTAGAGGTGTAGAGTACAAAAGCCTGGAAGTTATTGCTAAAGCTATATCGAACACCAGTTCAGCCTCAGCTGGAGTATTGTGTCCAATTCTGGGCACCGCACTTTAGGAAGGGCATGAAAGCTTTGGAGAGGGTGCAGAGGCGATTGACCAGAATGGTACCAAGGATGAGGGACTTCAGTTACGTGGAGAGACTGGAGAAGCTGGGGTTGTTCTCCTTAGAGCAGAGAAGGTTAAGGGGAGATTGACCAGAATGGTACCAGGGATGAGGGACTTCAGTGATGTGGAGAGACTGGAGAAGCTGGGGTTGTTCTCCTTAGAGCAGAGAAGGTTAAGGGGAGATTGACCAGAATGGTACCAGGGATGAGGGACTTCAGTTACGTGGAGAGACTGGAGAAGCTGGGGTTGTTCTCCTTAGAGCAGAGAAGGTTAAGGGGAGATTGACCAGAATGGTACCAGGTATGAGGGACTTCAGTTACGTGGAGAGACTGGAGAAGCTGGAGTTGTTCTCCTTAGAGCAGAGAAGGTTAAGGGGAGATTGACCAGAATGGTACCAGGTATGAGGGACTTCAGTTACGTGGAGAGACTGGAGAAGCTGGGGTTGTTCTCCTTAGAGCAGAGAAGGTTAAGGGGAGATTGACCAGAATGGTACCAGGGATGAGGGACTTCAGTTACGGGGAGAGACTGGAGAAGCTGGGGTTGTTCTCCTTAGAGCAGAGAAGGTTAAGAGGAGATTTGATAGAGGTGTTCAAAATCAGGAAGGGTTTAGATGGAGTAAATAAGGAGAAACTGTTCCCAATGACTGAAGTGTCGATAACCAGAGGACACAGAGTTAAGGCGATGGGCAAAAGAACCAGAGGGGGAGATGAGGGAAACCTTTTTCACTCAGTGAGTGCTTAGGATCTGGAATGCTTTGCCTGATAGGGTGGTGGAGGCAGACTCAATAGGAGCGTTCCAAAGGCAATTGGATAAAAACTGGAAGGAGTAAAGATTGCAGGGATATGGGGAGCGAGCGGGGGAGTGGGACAGGCTGGACAGCTCTTCGAGAGACAGCGCAGACTCGATGGGCCGAATGGCCTCCTCCTGTGCTGTTTTACCCTATAATTTGTGTGCATGACGAAGCACTGGAGAGAATTATACCGGCCCAGTGAGAATTGAAGAACTTGTGGACGATAAGATAGCAGATTTTATCGATTTCACTGCAGTTTGGCCGGAGGGGTTGGGCGGGGAGCTCTGCATAGCTTGAGGGGTTCGGCAGTGTTCAGTCTGGGGTAGTTGCCATAATCAGCGGCTGGAGGGGGAATGACGGAGGGGTTGGCGAATGAGAGGAAACATCGAAACATAGAAGATAGGAGCAGGAGTCGGCCATTCGGCCCCTCGAGCCTGCTCCGCCATTCAATGAGATCATGGCTGATCATCCAAATTCAGTACCCGGTCCTTGCCTTCTCCCCATATCCCTTGATCCCTTTAGCCTTAAGAAATATATCCAACTCCTTCTTGAATATATTTAATGAATTGGCCTCTACTGCCTTCTGTGGTAGAGAATTCCACAGGTTCACCACTCTCTGGGTGAAGAAATTCCTCCTCATTTCTGTCCTAAATGGCTTACCCCTTATCCTTAGACTGTGACCCCTGGTTCTGGACTCCCCGACCATCGGGAACATCCTTCCTGCATCTAGTCTGTCTAGTCCTGTTAGAATTTTATAAGTTTCAATGAGATCCCCTCTCATTCTTCTAAACTCCAGCGAGTACAAGCCCAATCGACCCAATCTCTCCTCATACGTCATTCCTGCCATCCCAGGTATCAGTCTGGTGAATCTTCGCTGAACTCCTTCCATGGCAAGAACGTCCTTCCTCAGATAAGGCGAACAAAACTGCACACAATACTCAAGGTGTGGTCTCACCAAGGCCCTGTACAACTGCAGCAAGGCATCCTTGTTCCTGTACTCGAACCCGCTCGCTGCGAAGGCTAACATACCATTTGCCTTCTTAACCGCCTGCTGCACCTGCATGCTTACCTTCAGCGACTGGTGCACAAGGACGCCCAGGTCTCGTTGCACTTCCCCTTCTCCCAATCTATTGCCATTCAGATAATAATCTGCCTTCCTGTTTTTGCCACCAAAGTGGATAACCTCGCATTTATCCACATTAAACTGCATCTGCCATGCTTCTGCCCAATCACCCAACCTGTCCAAATCATCCTGGAGTTTCTTTGCATCCTCCTCACCGCACACACGGCCACCCAGCTTTGTGTCGTCTGCAAACTTGGAGATATTACATCTAGTTCCCTCGTCTAGATCATTAATATATATTGTGAATAGCTGGGGTCCTAGGACCGATCCCTGCAGTACCCCACTAGCGCGGGGAGTCTCGGCTGCGACGCCCCCCCCAGTTCGAATAGCCTGCCCGCTGTGGCCCGTTCACGCGTTGAGCGAGACGGAGGGTTGTGGCACCGACGAGGGTGCAGAGAAGATTTGCAAGGACGATACCGGAAGTGCGAGGATATGCCTAGCAGGAAAGGATCAACAGGCTGGGTCTGAGAAGGCTGAGGGGTGACCTGATCGAGGTCTTAAAAATTATGAGAGGTTTTGAGAGAGTGGATACAGAGTGTTTCCACTTGTGGCGAAGAGCATAACTGGAGACCAGAGAGAGAGTGTTCAAAAGAAACAGGTGGTTAAAAAGGCATGTGGGATACTTGCCTTCATTAGCCGAGGCATAGAATATAAGAGCAGGGAGGTTATGATGGAGCTGTACACAACGCTAGTTAGGCCACAGCTGGAATACTGTGTGCAGTTCTGGTCGCCACAGTATAAACGGGTCTTTTTCCGAGTGGCAGGCAGTGACTAGTGGGGTACCGCAGGAATCGGTGCTAGGACCCCAGCTATTCACAATATATATTAATGATCTGGACGAGGGAACTAGATGTAACATCTCCAAATTTGCAGACGACACAAAGCTGGGTGGGCGTGTGTGCTGTGAGGAGGATGCCGAGAAACTCCAGTACGATTTGAACAGGTTGGGTGATTGGGCAGATGCAATATAATGTGGATAAATGCGAGGTTATCCACTTTGGTGGCAAAAACAGGAAGGCAGATTATTATCTGAACGGCAATAGATTGGGAGAAGGGGAAGTGCAACGAGACCTGGGTGTCCTTGTGCACCAGTCGCTGAAGGTAAGCATGCAGGTGCAGCAGGCGGTTAAGAAGGCAAATGGTATGTTGACGTTCGTAGCAAAAGGGTTCGAGTACAAGAACAAGGATGTCTTGCTGCAGTTGTACAGGGCCTTGGTGAGACCGCACCTTGAGTATTGTGTGCAGTTTTGGTCACCTTATCTGAGGAAGGATGTTCTTGCCATGGAGGGAGTGCAGCGAAGATTCACCAGACTGATACCTGGGATGGCAGGAATGACGTATGAGGAGAGATTGGGACAATTGGGCTTGTACTCGCTGGAGTTTAGAAGAATGAGAGGGGTTCTCGTTGAAACTTATAAAATTCTAACAGGACTAGACAGACTAGATGCAGGAAGGATGTTCCCAATGGCGGGGGAGTCCGGAACCAGGGGTCACAGTCTAAGGATAAGGGGTAAGCCATTTAGGACAGAGATGAGGAGGAATTTCTTCACCCAGAGAGTGGTGAACCTGTGGAATTCTCTGCCACAGAAGGCAGTGGAGGCCAATTCATTAAATATATTCAAGAAGGAGTTGGATATATTTCTTCAGGCTAAAGGGATCAAGGGGTATGGGGAGAAAGCAGGGACAGGGTACTGAATTTGGATGATCAGCCATGATCGCATTGAATGGCGGAGCAGGCTCGAGGGGCCGAATGACCTACTCCTGCTCCTATCTTCTATGTTTCTATAGGAGGGATGTGATTGCATTGGAGAGGGTGCAGAGGAGATTCACCAGGATGTTACCTGGGCTGGAGCGCTTCAGCTATGAGGAGACACTGGACAGGCTGGGGTTGTTCTCCTTAGAGCAGAGAAGGTTAAGGGGAGATTGACCAGAATGGTACCAGGGATGAGGGACTTCAGTTACGTGGAGAGACTGGAGAAGCTGGGGTTGTTCTCCTTAGAGCAGAGAAGGTTAAGAGGAGATTGACCAGAATGGTACCAGGGATGAGGGACTTCAGTTACGTGGAGAGACTGGAGAAGCTGGGGTTGTTCTCCTTAGAGCAGAGAAGGTTAAGGGGAGATTGACCAGAATGGTACCGGGGATGAGGGACTTCAGTTACGTGGAGAGACTGGAGAAGCTGGGGTTGTTCTCCTTGGAGCAGAGAAGGTTAAGAGGAGATTGAACAGAATGGTACCGGGGATGAGGGACTTCAGTTACGTGGAGAGACTGGAGAAGCTGGGGTTGTTCTCCTTAGAGCAGAGAAGGTTAAGGGGAGATTGACCAGAATGGTACCGGGGATGAGGGACTTCAGTTACGTGGAGAGACTGGAGAAGCTGGGGTTGTTCTCCTTAGAGCAGAGAAGGTTAAGGGGAGATTGACCAGAATGGTACCAGGGATGAGGGACTTCAGTGATGTGGAGAGACTGGAGAAGCTGGGGTTGTTCTCCTTAGAGCAGAGAAGGTTAAGGGGAGATTGACCAGAATGGTTCCAGGGATGAGGGACTTCAGTTATGTGGAGAGACTGGAGAAGCTGGGGTTGTTCTCCTTAGAGCAGAGAAGGTTAAGGGGAGATTGACCAGAATGGTACCGGGGATGAGGGACTTCAGTTACGTGGAGAGACTGGAGAAGCTGGGGTTGTCTGCCTTTAATTCGCATTTTCGGTCTGCGGACCCAAATGAGTTATAGATGGGGATTGAAACGGGGTTACCGCCCAGAAGATCCTGCCTCAGCCTCTGAGGGGAGGAATGAAAACCTTATTCGCCCCTTTTTCCCTGGCACAGTTTCCCAAATTCCAACCTCGCTTTAAATGTCAGGTGTTGGAATGAATTGTTGTTGTAAGATGGAGGCGTGATCGAGGGGGCGGGGCCAGTGTTGTCATGGGGCGGGGCTTGAGCTGGCTGGGGCAAGCAAGGACGTCTGACGTCAGCGCGTCTCCCAGCCAAGCCAAGAGGCCGGAGCGGGGCAGCGGCGTCTGACGTCAGCGCGTCGCCGAGCCGAGCCAAGAGGCGGGAGCGGGGCAGCGGCGTCTGACGTCAGCGCGTCGCGTCCATGGCCGGCCGGCGTCGAAAGCAAAAGTGCAAGATGGCGGCCGCAGGCTGAGGCGGCGGAAAAACCCAAGCTGCAGAGTCGCGATGAATTTACCGGATCCATTGATTTGAAGTGGTTTTTTTTTTCCCGCCTTGACGTTTACTCGGCCATGGGCAACGGGGCGGCGGCCGAGCGGCGGCGGCGCCGGTTCCTGCTCGAGAATCCTGGCGGCTTCGAGCGGCTTCACCGGCAGAGCGCGGGTGAGGCGAGGTCGGCTGTCAATCAGCCGGCGTGGGGAGCCAATCAGAGCGCGCGGCCTGCGGAAAGCGGCCAATCAGATTGAGGGAGGGCGGGACTAAAGTCAATCAGCCCCACGTGGGAGGCTGCTGTCAATTAACTAGCGTGGGGAGCCAATCAGAGCGCGCGGCCGGGGGGTGGCCGGCGGCCAATCAGAGGGAGAGGAGCAACTGTCAATCAGTCCCACGGGGGAGGGAAGGCAGGGGCGGCCGAGGGGTGCAGCCAATCAGAGAGAGGCGGGGCCATCTGACACAGATTAGGGGCGGGGCCGGAGGATACTCAGATTAGGGGGCGGGGCCGGAGGTCCCTCAGATTAGGGGGCGGGGCCGGAGGACTCGCAGATTAGGGGGCGGGGCCGGAGGACTCAGATTAGGGGGCGGGGCCGGAGGACTCTCAGGTTAGGGGGCGAGGCCGGAGGACACTCAGGTTAGGGGGTGGGGCCGGAGGGCTCTCAGATTAGGGGGCGGGGCCGGAGGACTCTCAGATTAGGGGGCGGGGCCGGAGGACTCTCAGATTAGGGGGCGGGGCCGGAGGACTCTCAGATTAGGGGGCGGGGCCGGAGGACTCAGATTAGGGGGCGGGGCCGGAGGACTCTCAGATTAGGGGGCGGGGCCGGAGGACTCTCAGATTAGGGGGCGGGGCCGGAGGACTCTCAGATTAGGGGGCGGGGCCGGAGGACTCTCAGATTAGGGGCGGGGCCGGAGGACTCTCAGATCAGGGGCGGGGCCGGAGGACTCTCAGATTAGGGGGCGGGGCCGGAGGACTCTCAGATTAGGGGGCGGGGCCGGAGGACTCTCAGATTAGGGGGCGGGGCCGGAGGACTCTCAGGTTAGGGGCAGGGCCGGAGTACTCTCAGATTAGGGGGCGGGGCCGGAGGACTCTCAGATTAGGGGGCAGGGCCGGAGGACTCTCAGATTAGGGGGCGGGGCCGGAGGACTCTCCGATTAGGGGGCGGGGCCGGAGGACTCAGATTAGGGGGCGGGGCCGGAGGACTCAGATTAGGGGGCGGGGCCAGAGGACTCTCAGATTAGGGGGCGGGGCCGGAGGACTCTCAGATTAGGGGGCGGGGCCGGAGGACTCTCAGATTAGGGGGCGGGGCCGGAGGACTCTCAGATTAGGGGGCAGGGCCGGAGGACTCTCAGATTAGGGGGCGGGGCCGGAGGACTCTCCGATTAGGGGGCGGGGCCGGAGGACTCAGATTAGGGGGCGGGGCCAGAGGACTCTCAGATTAGGGGGTGGGGCCGGAGGACTCTCAGATTAGGGGGCGGGGCCGGACGACTCTCAGATTAGGGGGCGGGGCCGGAGGACTCTCAGATTAGGGGGCGGGGCCGGAGGACTCTCAGATTAGGGGGCGGGGCCGGAGGACTCTCAGATTAGGGGCGGGGCCGGAGGACCCTCAGATTAGGGGGCGGGGCCGGAGGACTCTCAGATTAGGGGGCGGGGCCGGAGGACTCACAGATTAGGGGGCGGGGCCGGAGGACTCTCCGATTAGGGGGTGAGGCCGGAGGACTCTCCGATTAGGGGGTGGGGCCGGAGGACTCTCCGATTAGGGGGCGGGGCCGGAGGACTCTCAGATTAGGGGGCGGGGCCGGAGGACTCTTAGAGTAGGGGGCGGGGCTCTGGGGAGCATCACTTCTTCATTCCTGATCATAATCCAGAAATTTATCGTCCGTCTCCCCGCAGATGTCTTCCCGCAGCAGATCGAAGGTGTGAAACTGATAGTCAACAAGAACCTCAGCCGCCATTTCCAGGTCAGACTCACGTACAAGGCCCACAACACTCCCAGGGCACGTACAGCATGGGTTAGATACAGAGTAAAGCTCCCTCTACACTGTCCCATCAAACACTCCCAGGGCAGGTACAGCACGGGGTTAGATACAGAGTAAAGCTCCCTCTACACTGTCCCATCAAACACTCCCAGGGCAGGTACAGCACGGGTAAGATACAGAGTAAAGCTCCCTCTACACTGTCCCATCAAACACTCCCAGGGCAGGTACAGCACGGGGTTAGATACAGAGTAAAGCTCCCTCTACACTGTCCCATCAAACACTCCCAGGGCAGGTACAGCACGGGGTTAGATACAGAGTAAAGCTCCCTCTACACTGTCCCGTCAAACACTCCCAGGGCAGGTACAGCACGGGTTAGATACAGAGTAAAGCTCCCTCTACACTGTCCCATCAAACACTCCCAGGGCAGGTACAGCACGGGGTTAGATACAGAGTAAATCTCCCTCTACACTGTCCCATCAAACACTCCCAGGGCAGGTACAGCACGGGTTAGATACAGAGTAAAGCTCCCTCTACACTGTCCCATCAAACACTCCCAGGGCAGGTGCAGCACGGGTTAGATACAGAGTAAAGCTCCCTCTACACTGTCCCATCAAACACTCCCAGGGCAGGTACAGCACGGGGTTAGATACAGAGTAAAGCTCCCTCTACACTGTCCCATCAAACACTCCCAGGGCAGGTACAGCACGGGTTAGATACAGAGTAAAGCTCCCTCTACACTGTCCCATCAAACACTCCCAAGGCAGGTACAGCATGGGGTTAGATACAGAGTAAAGCTCCCTCTACACTGTCCCATCAAACACTCCCAGGGCAGGTACAGCACGGGGTTAGATACAGAGTAAAGCTCCCTCTACACTGTCCGATCAAACACTCCCAGGGCAGGTACAGCACGGGTTAGATACAGAGTAAAGCTCCCTCTACACTGTCCCATCAAACACTCCCAGGGCAGGTACAGCACGGGGTTAGATACAGAGTAAAGCTCCCTCTACACTGTCCCATCAAACACTCCCAGGGCAGGTACAGCACGGGGTTAGATACAGAGTAAAGCTCCCTCTACACTGTCCCATCAAATACTCCCAGGGCAGGTACAGTACGGGTTAGATAGAGAGTAAAGCTCCCTCTACACTGTCCCATCAAACACTCCCAGGGCAGGTACAGCACGAGGTTAGATACAGAGTAAAGCTCCCTCTACACTGTCCCATCAAACACTCCCAGGGCAGGTACAGCACGGGTTGGATACAGAGTAAAGCTCCCTCTACACTGTCCCATCAAACACTCCCAGGGCCGGTACAGCACGGGTTAGATACAGAGTAAAGCTCCCTCTACACTGTTCCATCAATCACTCCCAGGGCAGGTACAGCACGGGTTAGATACAGAGTAAAGCTCCCTCTACACTGTCCCATCAATCACTCCCAGGGCAGGTACAGCACGGGGTTAGATACAGAGTAAAGCTCCCTCTACACTGTCCCATCAATCACTCCCAGGGCAGGTACAGCACGGGTTAGATACAGAGTAAATCTCCCTCTACACTGCCCCATCAAACACTCCCAGGGCAGGTACAGCACGGGTTAGATACAGAGTAAATCTCCCTCTACACTGTCCCATCAAACACTCCCAGGGCAGGTACAGCACGGGTTAGATACAGAGTAAAGCTCTCTCTACACTGTCCCATCAAACACTTCCAGGGCAGGTACAGCATGGGTTAGATACAGAGTAAACCTCGCTCTACACTGTCCCATCAAACACTCCCAGGGGCGGTACAGCACAGGGTTAGATACAGAGTAAAGCTCCCTCTACACTGTCCCATGAAACACTCCCAGGGCAGGTACAGCACGAGTTAGATACAGAGTAAAGCTGCCTCTACACTGTCCCATCAAACACTCCCAGGGCAGGTACAGCACGGGGTTAGATACAGAGTAAAGCTCCCTCTACACTGTCCCATCAATCACTCCCAGGGCAGGCACAGCACAGGTTAGATACAGAGTAAAGCTCCCTCTACACTGTCCCATCAAACACTCCCAGGGCAGGTACAGCACGGGTTAGATGCAGAGTAAAGCTGCCTCTACACTGTCCCATCAAACACTCCCAGGGCAGGTACAGCACGGGGTTAGATACAGAGTAAAGCTCCCTCTACACTGTCCCATCAATCACTCCCAGGGCAGGCACAGCACGGGGTTAGATACAGAGTAAAGCTCCCTCTACACTGTCCCATCAAACACTCCCAGGGCAGGTACAGCACGGGGTTAGATACAGAGTAAAGCTCCCTCTACACTGTCCCATCAAACACTCCCAGGGCAGGTACAGCACGGGGTTAGATACAGAGTAAAGCTCCCTCTACACTGTCCCATCAAACACTCCCAGGGCAGGTACAGCACGGGGTTAGATACAGAGTAAAGCTCCCTCTACACTGTCCCATCAAACACTCCCAGGGCAGGTACAGCACAGGGTTAGATACAGAGTAAAGCTCCCTCTGCACTGTCCCATCAAACACTCCCAGGGTAGGTACAGCACGGGTTAGATACAGAGTAAAGCTCCCTCTACACTGTCCCATCAAACACTCCCAGGGCAGTTACAGCACGGGGTTAGATACAGAGTAAAGCTCCCTCTACACTGTCCCATCAACACTCCCAGGGCAGGTACAGCACGGGGTTAGATAGAGAGTAAAGCTCCCTCTGCACTGTCCCATCAAACACTCCCAGGGCAGGTAGAGCACGAGTTAGATACAGAGTAAAGCTCCCTCGACACTGTCCCATCAAACACTCCCAGGGCAGGTACAGCACGGGGTTAGATACAGAGTAAAGCTCCCTCTACACTGTCCCCATCAAACACTCCCAGGGCAGGTACAGCACGGGGTTAGATACAGAGTAAAGCTCCCTCTACACTGTCCCATCAAACACTCCCAGGACAGGCACAGCACGGTTTAGATACAGAGCAAAGCTCCCTCTACACTGTCCCATCAAACACTCCCAGGGCAGGTACAGCACGGGTTAGATACAGAGTAAAGCTCCCTCTACACTGTCCCATCAAACACTCCCAGGGCAGGTACAGCACGGGTTAGATACAAAGTAAAGCTCCCTCTACGCTGTCCCATCAAACACTCCCAGGGCAGGTACAGCACGGGGTTAGATACAGAGTAAAGCTCCCTCTGCACTGTCCCATCAAACACTCCCAGGGCAGGTACAGCACGGGTTAGATACAGAGTAAAGCTCCCTCTACACTGTCCCATCAAACACTCCCAGGGCAGGTACAGCACGGGGTTAGATACAGAGTAAAGCTCCCTCTACACTGTCCCATCAAACACTCCCAGGGCAGGTACAGCACGGGTTAGATACAGAGTAAAGCTCCCTCTACACTGTCCCATCAAACACTCCCAGGGCACGTACAGCATGGGGTTCGATACAGAGTAAAGCTCGCTCTACACTGTCCCATCAAACACTCCCAGGGCAGGTACAGCACGGGGTTAGATACAGAGTAAAGCTCCCTCTACACTGTCCCATCAAACACTCCCAGGGCAGGTACAGCACGGGGTGAGATACAGAGGAAAGCTCCCTCTACAATGTCCCATCAAACACTCCCAGGGCAGGTACAGCACGGGGTTAGATACAGAGTAAAGCTCCCTCTACACTGTCCCATCAAACACTCCAAGGGCAGGTACAGCACAGGGTTAGATGCAGAGTAAAGCTCCCTCTGCACTGTCCCATCAAACACTCCAAGGGCAGGTACAGCACGGGGTTAGATACAGAGTAAAGCTCCCTCTACAATGTCCCATCAAACACTCCAAGGGCAGGTACAGCACGGGGTTAGATACAGAGTAAAGCTCCCTCTACACTGTCCCATCAAACACTCCCAGGGTAGGTACAGCATGGGGTTAGATACAGAGTAAAGCTCCCTCTACAATGTCCCATCAAACACTCCAAGGGCAGGTACAGCACGGGGTTAGATACAGAGTAAAGCACACTGTGACCCCCTGGGTTGGAATTGAACCTGGTCCCAGAAGCCATCTTGATTGACACTTTCGGTCGAGCCGGGCGAACTCTGAACTTTTAGCTGACTGGCCCTCTATCTTTCGCTTCCTCAGGCTGCCCACACCATCCACATGAGCTCGATGTCGCCTCACTACCACTTCAAAACCACGTACTCGGGAAACCATCAGGCCGGGCCTGGTGAGGTAGGTGTTACGCGGTCTATGGGGCAGGGGCGTGGCGGTGGGGTGCATTGTCTGACCCGGGGTACAGTCCGTTCACATTTGATTCAGTCCCAGGCCTCGAGGAGGGAGGTTGTCTATCTCTCTCTCTCTGACTGTCTCTCACTGTGTGTGAGTGAGTGGGAAGGGGTTTGGGTCCATTGGGATTGTGTACAGTGTGAGTGAATGGGAAGGGGTTTGGGTCCATTGGGATTGTGTACAGTGGGAGTGAATGGGAAGGGGTTTGGGTCCATTGGGATTGTGTACAGTGGGAGTGAATGGGAAGGGGTTGTGTACAGTGGGAGTGAATGGGAAGGGGTTTGGGTCCATTGGGATTGTGTACAGTGGGAGTGAATGGGAAGGGGTTTGGGTCCATTGGGATTGTGTACAGTGGGAGTGAATGGGAAGGGGTTTGGGTCCATTGGGATTGTGTACAGTGGGAGTGAATGGGAAGGGGTTTGGGTCCATTGGGATTGTGTACAGTGGGAGTGAATGGGAAGGGGTTTGGGTCCATTGGGATTGTGTACAGTGGGAGTGAATGGGAAGGGGTTTGGGTCCATTGGGATTGTGTACAGTGGGAGTGAATGGGAAGGGGTTTGGGTCCATTGGGATTGTGTACAGTGGGAGTGAATGGGAAGGGGTTTGGGTCCATTGGGATTGTGTACAGTGGGAGTGAATGGGAAGGGGTTTGGGTCCATTGGGATTGTGTACAGTGGGAGTGAATGGGAAGGGGTTTGGGTCCATTGGGATTGTGTGCAGTGGGAGTGAATGGGAAGGGGTTTGGGTCCATTGGGATTGTGTACAGTGGGAGTGAATGGGAAGAGGTTTGGGTCCATTGGGATTGTGTACAGTGGGAGTGAATGGGAAGGGGTTTGGGTCCATTGGGATTGTGTACAGTGGGAGTGAATGGGAAGGGGTTTGGGTCCATTGGGATTGTGTACAATGGGAGTGAATGGGAAGGGGTTTGGGTCCATTGGGATTGTGTACAGTGGGAGTGAATGGGAAGGGGTTTGGGTCCATTGGGATTGTGTACAGTGGGAGTGAATGGGAAGGGGTTTGGGTCCCATTGGGATTGTGTACAGTGGGAAAGAATGGGAAGGGGTTTGGGTCCATTGGGATTGTGTACAGTGGGAGTGAATGGGAAGGGGTTTGGGGCCATTGGGATTGTGTACAGTGGGAGTGAATGGGAAGAGGTTTGGGGCCATTGGGATTGTGTACAGTGGGAGTGAACGGGAAGGGGTTTGGGTTCATTGGGATTGTGTACAGTGGGAGTGAATGGGAAGGGGTTTGGGTCCATTGGGATTGTGTACAGTGGGAGTGAATGGGAAGGGGTTTGGGTCCATTGGGGTTGTGTACAGTGGGAGTGAATGGGAAGGGGTTTGGGTCCATTGGGATTGAGTACAGTGGGAGTGAATGGGAAGGGGTTTGGGTCCATTGGGATTGTGTACAGTGGGAGTGAATGGGAAGGGGTTTGGGTCCATTGGGGTTGTGTACAGTGGGAGTGAATGGGAAGGGGTTTGGGTCCATTGGGATTGAGTACAGTGGGAGTGAATGGGAAGGGCTTTGGGTCGTTTCAATGGGATCTCACGTGACTCTCTTTTTTGCTTTCCTTGCCCATTGCAGAATTTTCCGCTGCTATTAGCGGAAATGGACAGCGCGGGAAGCCTCAATGCCCAGTGCGTCGTACTACTCACCCACCGAATCCGTGCCAAGGCAGCTTTTCAGGTATGAGCGGGTCTCGGGACGGGGGGAAAGGGCCGAACCAGCATTGAAACATCCCTTCGGGCCTTCAGATAGAAGGTTAGGGCACAGGAGGAGGCCGCTCGGCCGCTCGAGTCTGCTCCGCCATTCAATCAGATCAAGGCTGATCTGATCTTGGCCTCAGCTGGCAGCAGTGACTAGTGGGGTACCGCAGGGATCGGTGCTAGGACCCCAGCTATTCACAATATATATTAATGATCTAGACGAGGGAACTAGATGTAATATCTCCAAGTTTGCAGACGACACAAAGCTGGGTGGGCGTGTGTGCTGTGAGGAGGATGCAGAGAAACTCCAGGATGATTTGGACAGGTTGGGCGATTGGGCAGAAGCATGGCAGATGCAGTATAATGCGGATAAATGCGAGGTTATCCACTTTGGTGGCAAAAACAGGAAGGCGGATTATTATCTGAACGGCAATAGATTGGGAGAAGGGGAAGTGCAACGAGACCTGGGTGTCCTTGTGCACCAGTCGCTGAAGGTAAGCATGCAGGTGCAGCAGGCGGTTAAGAAGGCAAATGGTATGTTGGGCCTTCGTAGCGAGAGGATTCGAGTACAGGAACAAGGATGTCTTGCTGCAGTTGTACAGGGCCTTGGTGAGACCACACCTTGAGTATTGTGTGCAGTTTTGGTCGCCTTATCTGAGGAAGGATGTTCTTGCCATGGAAGGAGTGCAGCGAAGATTCACCTGGGATGGCAGGAATGACGTATGAAGAGAGATTGAGTCGATTGGGCTTATATTCACTAGAGTTTAGAAGAATGAGAGGGGATCTCATTGAAACCTATAAAATTCTAACAGGACTGGACAGACTAGATGCAGGAAGGATGTTCCCGATGGCGGGGGAGTCCAGAACCAGGGGTCACAGCCTAAGGATAATGGGTAAGCCATTTAGGACAGAGATGAGGAGGAATTTCTTCACCCAGAGAGTGGTGAACCTGTGGAATTCTCTACCTCAGAAGGCAGTAGAGGCCAATTCATTAAATATATTCAAGAAGGAGTTAGATACGTTTCTTAAGGCTAAAGGGATCAAGGGATATGGGGAGAAGGCAGGGACCGGGTACTGAATTTGGATGATCAGCCATGATCTCATTGAATGGCGGAGCAGGCTCGAGGGGCCGAATGGCCTACTCCTGCTCCTGTCTTCTATGTTTATGTTTATCGTCCGCTCCCCATAATCCTTCTCTCGCCTGTAGCTCAAAAATCTGCCTATCTCCGCCTTGAATATCGTCAGTGACCCAGCCGCCACAGCTCTCTGGGGTAAAGAATGCCAAAGATTCACGACCCTCCTGAAGAAAGGAATTCCTCCTCATCTCTGTTTTAAATGGGATGGCAGGCTGTGACTAGTGGGGCACCGCAAGGATCGGTGCTTGGGCTCCAGCTATTCACAATCTATATCAATGATTTGGATGAGGGGACTAAATGTAACATTTCCAAATTTGCTGATGTCACAATGCTAGGTGGCAGTGTCAATTGCGAAGAGGATGTGAAGAGGCTTCAAGGGGATCTCGACAGGCTCAGTGAGTGGGCGAGAACATGGCAGATGGATTATAATGTGGATAACTGTGAAGTTAGCCACTTTGGTAGAAAAAACAGAAAGGCAGAGTATTTCCTAAATGGTGAAAGATTGGGGAACGCAGATGCTCAAAGGAACCTGGGTGTCCTTGTACATGAGTCACTGAAAGTGCAGGTGCAGCAAGCCATTAGGAAGGCAAATGGTACGCTGGCCTTCATTACAAGAGGATTTGAGTACAGGAGTAAAGAAGTCTTACTCCAGTTATATAGGGCCTTGGTGAGACCACACCTGGAGTACTTTGTACAATTTTGGTCTCCTTACCTAAGGAAGGATATACTTGCCGTAGAGGGAGTGCAGCGAAGGTTCACGAGATTGATTCCCGGGATGGCGGGACTGTTTTATGAGAAGAGATTGAGTAAACTAAGCCTGTATTCTCTTGAATTCAGAAGAATGAGAGGGGATCTCATCCCAAAATGCATCACCTCACACTTTTCAGGGTTAAATTCCATTTGCCACTGTTCTGCCCATTGAACCATCCCGCCTATATCGTCCTGTAGCCTGAGGCTTCCCTCCTCGCTATTTCCCAGCCCACCAATTTTCGTGTCATCTGCGAACTTGCTGATCATACCTCCTACATTCATATCTAAATCATCAATGTACACTACAAACAGCAAAGGGACCCAGCAACCGATCCCTGCGGTACACCACCGGACACAGGCTTCCAGTCACAAAAAACAGTAAGTTCGCAGATGACACGAAAATTGTGAAGGGCGTAGATAGAAAGGAACTTTTCCCCTTTTAGTAGAGGGGTCAATAACCAGGGGGCATAGTTTCAAGGTAAGGGGCAGGAGGTTTAACAGGGGATTTGAGGAGGAACTTTTTCACCCAGAGGGTGGTTGGAATCTGGAACTCACTGCCTGAAAGGGTTGTAGAGGCAGGAACCCTCACAACGTTCAAGAAGCATTTAGATGAGCACTTGAAACGCCATAGCATACAAGGCTACGGACCAAGTGCTGGAAAATGGGATTAGATTAGACAGGGCTTGATGGCCGACGTGGACACGATGGGCCGAAGGGCCTCTTTCTGTGCTGTTTAACTCTGTGACTCTATGACTTTATGTCCTCCTCACAAATTGCTTTCCCACCTATCTTTCTATCATCAGCAAATTTGGCTACAGTACACTCAAATCAAATCAACTTTTATTGTCACTGTTAGTGCACAAGTGCAGTACAACGAAATGTAGGCTTGCGGCTCCCGAGAGTGTACATTTAGATTAAGACATTTAAACATTCAACATACATTTGGCTTGTAATACATTAACATAAACATAAACATAATAAGGTGCATTGGCAGACGTGCAGGCTTTAGAGTTTATTTGTGGAGTTCAGTAGGATGACAGCCCTGGGAAAGAAGCTGTTCCTAAATCTGGTCGTTCGGGTGCGAATGCATCTGTAGCGTCTCCCAGATGGCAGGGGGGGCGAACAGACTGTGGCTGGGGTGGGTAGGGTCTTTGATGATGGACCGTGACCTCCGTAAACAGCGTTTCTGGTAGATGTGCTCTGTGGTCGGTAGCCGGGTGCCGGTAATGCGTTGGGCAGTTTTGACTACCCGCTGCAGGGCTTTCCGGTCATAGTAGCTACAGCTGCCATACCATACTGTGATACAGTTCGTCAGGATGCTCTCTATTGTGCAGCGGTAACAGTTAGAGAGGATCAGGGGTGACAGGTTACATCCCTTCAGCCTCCTTAGGAAATATAGGGGCTGCTGGTCCTTCTTCACCAGAGAGGAGGTGTTGAGGGACCAGGAGAGGTCTTCCGTGATGTGGACTCCGAGGAACTTAAAGCTGTCCACCCTTAAAGCTGTCAGCGCCTTCATCCAAGTTGGAGGGGAGAGGGGGGCTTGGAGGGGTAATAATCGTCTTTCTTTTCTCTCCCAGACGGAACAGGAAAGATTCCTTACCTGGCAGTTTGACTCCGAGTACCGGGCCGACACATTCACCGCGACCTTCACCCTGGGCAACCCTGACGTCATCAACGAATCAGGTGAGGCAGTGTCCGCCAATGACCTTTCAGCCCCCCCGCCCCTGCTCCCGGGGGAGTTGGAGTCAAAGCTTAAGGCGCAGTGTGGATCTGGCCGCGAAGGATGGTGCGGGGGCGGGGAGGGGTGTGTGTGTGACAGATCACGCCGGGGCTGAGAGTGTTGTGTTTTTCTCAATGCAGTGATTGTGGTGGCCCATTTCCTACAAAGCGTCACACGGAACCTGGTCCTCGGAGGAGAAATGGTTTATCATCGTCGGCCAGAGGAGGAAGGAGCGATATTGACACTGGCGGGGAAATACACTAGTGAGTGTGACAGTGAGGGGTGTGGGGTATATCAGTGTGTTACAGTGAGGGGTGTGGGGTATATCAGTGTTACAGTGAGGGGTGTGGGGTATATCAGTGTTACAGTGAGGGGTGTGGGGTATATCAGTGTTACAGTGAGGGGTGTGGGGTATATCAGTGTTACAGTGAGGGGTGTGGGGTATATCAGTGTTACAGTGAGGGGTGTGGGGTATATCAGTGTTACAGTGAGGGGTGTGGGGTGTATCAGTGTTACAGTGAGGGGTGTGGGGTATATCAGTGTGTCACAGTGAGGGGTGTGGGGTATATCAGTGTTACAGTGAGGGGGGTGGGGTATATCAGTGTTACAGTGAGGGGTGTGGGGTATATCAGTGTTACAGTGAGGGGTGTGGGGTATATCAGTGTTGCAGTGAGGGGTGTGGGGTATATCAGTGTTACAGTGAGGTGTCTGGGGTATATTGGTGTTACAGTGAGGGGAGTGGGGTATATTGGTGTTACAGTGAGGGGTGTGGGGTATATCAGTGTTACAGTGAGGGGTGTGGGGTATATCGGAGTGTTACAGTGAGGGGTGTGGGGTATATCAGTGTGTTACAGTGAGGGGTGTGGGGTATATCAGTGTGTTACAGTGAGGGGTGTGGGGTATATCAGTATTACAGTGAGCGGTGTGGGGTATATCAGTATTACAGTGAGCGGTGTGGGGTATATCAGTGTGTTACAGTGAGGGGTGTGGGGTATATCAATGTTACAGTGAGGGGTGTAGGGTATATCAGTGTTACAGTGAGGGGTGTGGCGTATATCAGTGTTACAGTGAGGGGTGTGGGGTATATCGCAATGTTACAGTGAGGGGTGTGGGGTATATCAGTGCTACAGTGAAGGGTGTCGGGTATTTCAGTGCTACAGTGAGGGGTGTGGGGTATATCAGTGTTACAGTGAGGGGGTGTGGGGTATATCAGTGTTACAGTGATGGGTGTGGGGTATATCAGTGTTGTAGTGATGGGTGTGGGGTATTTCAGTGTTACAGTGAGGAATGTGGGGTATATCAGTGTTACAGTGAGGGGTGTGGGGTATATCAGTGTTACAGTGATGGGTGTGGGGTATATCAGAGTGTTACAGGGAGGGGGTGTGGGGTATATCAGTGTTACAGTGAGGGGTGTGGGGTATATCAGTGTTACAGTGAGGGGTGTGGGGTATATCGGAGTGTTACAGTGAGGGGTGTGAGGTATATCAGTGTGTTACAGTGAGGGGTGTGGGGTATATCAGTGTGTTACAGTGAGGGGTGTGGGGTATATCAGTATTACAGTGAGCGGTGTGGAGTATATCAGTGTTACAGTGAGGTGTCTGGGGTATATCAGTGTTACAGTGAGGGGTGTAGCGTATATCAGTGTTACAGTGAGGGGTGTGGGGTATATCGGAGTGTTACAGTGAGGGGTGTGGGGTATATCAGTGTGTTACAGTGAGGGGTGTGGGGTATATCGGTGTGTTACAGTGAGGGGTGTGGGGTATATCAATGTTACAGTGAGGGGTGTATGGTATATCAGTGTTACAGTGAGGGGTGTGGGGTATATCAGTGTTACAGTGATGGATGTGGGGTATATCAGTGTTACAGTGAGGGGCGTGGGGTATATCAGTGTTACAGTGAGGGGTGTGGGGTATATCAGAGTGTTACAGTGAGGGGGTGTGGGGTATATCAGTGTTACAGTGATGGGTGTGGGGTATATCAGTGTTACAGTGATGGATGTGGGGTATATCAGTGTTACAGTGAGGGGTGTGGGGTATATCAGAGTGTTACAGTGAGGGGTGTGCGGTATATCAGTGTTACAGTGAGGGGTGTGGGGTATATCAGTGTTACAGTGAGGGGTGTGGGGTATATCAGAGTGTTACAGTGAGGGGTGTGCGGTATATCAGTGTTACAGTGAGGGGTGTGGGGTATATCAGTGTTACAGTGAGGGGTGTGGGGTATATCAGTGTTAGTGAGGGGTGTGAGGTATATCAGTGTTACAGTGATGGGTGTGGGGTATATCAGTGTTACAGTGAGGGGTGTGGGGTATATCAGTGTTACAGTGAGGGGTGTGGGGTATATCAGTGTTACAGTGAGGGGTGTGGGGTATTTCAGTGTTACAGTGAGGGGTGTGGGGTATATCAGTGTTACAGTGAGGGGTGTGGGGTATTTCAGTGTTAGTGAGGGGTGTGGGGTATATCAGTGTTACAATGAGGGGCATGGGGTATATCAGTGTTACAGTGAGGGGTGTGAGGTATATCAGTGTTACAGTGAGGGCTGTGGGGTATATCAGTGTTACAGTGAGGGGTGTGGGGTATATCAGTGTTACACTGAGGGGTGTGGGGTATATCAGTGTTACAGTGAGGGGTGTGGGGTATATCAGTGTTACAGTGAGGGGTGTGGGGTACATCAGTGTTACAGTGAGGGGTGTGGGGTTTATCAGTGTTACAGTGAGGGGTGTGGGGTATATCAGTGTTACAGTGAGGGGTGTGGGGTATATCAGTGTTACACCGAGTGGTTGTAGGGGGTGGTGTGTGGGGTCAGCCTCACCACTGACTTATGAGCGGTTCGAATCGCTCCCACTCTCTTGATTCTAGACTTTGGGCTTATTTGGGGATTTTGACAAAAGTGCAGCAGAGAACTGGTTCTGGTGCAAGAAACTTTGATCTTTATTCAAGAAAGAAAATACAACATAACAATCTTATACACTAATAAAAATGGGGAACATTTTAATACACACGAGGGCAATACAGCAGAAAATACCTCACCCCTCCCAATCCCACTTCCTAGCTAAGTTGAACTCTGGAGGACCAGGGGTAATGCTCACCAAACGAATCCTTGACAGCTGAGCTGCTTCGCGGTTTCGGGGTTCGCTGGATGTGTTGGTCAGTGTCTGCCGTACCCCGGACGCGGTAGAGGACTTCGACTGCTGGTCAGTCTTCGCGAGTCCGCTGATGCGGTAGGGTGCGTTTTGGATCGATGGGGTGAGTACCCACTTTCCTTCTGTTGAGATAAGGTTTAGAGTTCCTTTTAAGTAAAAAATCTTACCCGGGGGGTAAGTCAGGAATAGATTGTAGATTGGAAAAATTTCGAATTTTCGGTTTTCTCCTGAGTTTTTCTTTGGTCGCGGTGGCTCGATATTACCAAGTTGGTTGGTGGTAATATTTTGTTGGTAGTTCCATAAGGCTCTTGTTGCCGCGATGTGTCCGCTGATGTCCTGGGTCACTGAAGCTGTTGAACTTGGGTGTACGGTAGAATGATGCCCCGTCTCGATGCTCCGGTTTCTTCTTGTGTGTTGCTTCCAGAGAGAACTCTCTTCATGAGAAAACAGGCCTTCAATTATACTTTGAGGGGCCTTCTAATCTGCGCGCCAAATCAGTCCCGGTTTATTGTTTGATTTGGGCGGGCTCGTTAACGGTAACTTGATTAGAAATGTGTAAAATGGTTTCGGGATGCTCTACTGATTATTCAATCAGCTGTTGAGCGCCTAGTTAATTGTCATAGCTACACTCAGGTTTCGAGTCTTGTGTCTGAGCCCGAGATTTCTATGTAGGTTGGCGAGGTGATTGGCATTATGCATGTTTTGGATGGGTCCTGTGTTTTGGGTGGGGCCTGCTCCTCCGTGGGTCGATTGTTAGGATGTTACTGTCTGATGGGGGCTGACAGAGGTTACACAGTTCCCCAGACAATTTGATTTACTCCCAATACCCAAACTGTCTTT
The DNA here is from genome assembly GCF_052327205.1 of Somniosus microcephalus. NCBI lineage: Eukaryota > Metazoa > Chordata > Chondrichthyes > Squaliformes > Somniosidae > Somniosus > Somniosus microcephalus. The sequence goes on from NW_028225784.1 coordinate 99,958, forward strand.
TACAGAGTTTGATCCCATTCCCTGTTGCAGCCTTTTGTTCCTTTGCAGGCCCAACATGCCTTTTAAAAATGCCAAATCTTGGTTTCCGACCTTGAATCTCCCTCTGTTAGGCTCAATGCGTATTTTATCATCCTGAAGGTTGTTAGATAGAGTACAAAGTCATTTTATTTGGGGTTTTCTTCTACCTTCGGGGGATCTGTAAATTTTGAGAATCTTACAGGGGTGTGGGGTATATCAGAGTGTTACAGTGAGGGGTGTGGGGTATATCAGTGTTACAGTGAGGGGTGTGGGGTATATCAGAGTGTTACAGTGAGGGGTGTGGGGTATATCAGTGTTACAGTGAGGGCTGTGGGGTATATCAGTGTTACAGTGAGGGGTGTAGGGTGTATCAGTGTTACAGTGAGGGGTGTGGGGTATATCAGTGTGTTACAGTGAGGGGTGTAGGGTGTATCAGTGTTACAGTGAGGGGTGTGGGGTATATCAGTGTGTTACAGTGAGGGTATGTCAGTGTTACAGTGAGGGGTGTGGCGTATATCAGTGTTTCAGTGAGGGGTGTGGGGTATATCAGTGTTACAGTGAGGGGTGTGGGGTATATCAGTGTTACAGTGAGGGGTGTGGGGTATATCAGAGTGTTACAGTGAGGGGTGTGGGGTATGTCAGTGTTACACTGAGGGGTTTGGGGTATAACAGTGTTACAGTGAGGTGTGTTGGGTATATCAGTGTTACAGTGAGGGGTGTGGGGTATATCAGTGTTACAGTGAGGGGTGTGGGGTATATCAGTGTTACAGTGAGGGGTGTGGTGTATATCAGTGTTACAGCGAGGGGTGTGGGGTATATCAGTGTTGCAGTGAGGGGTGGGGTATATCAGTGTCACAGTGAGGGGTATATCAGTGTTACAGTGAGGGATGTGGGGTATATCAGTGTTACAGTGAGGGGTGTGGGGTATATCAGTGTGTTACAGTGAGGGTATGTCAGTGTTAGTGAGGGGTGTGGGTTATATCAGTGTTACAATGAGGTGACTGGGGTATATCAGTGTTACAGTGAGGGGTGTGGGGTATATCAGTGTTACAGTGAGGGGTGTGGTGTATATCAGAGTGTTACAGTGAGCGGTGTGGGGTATATCAGTGTTACAGGTGAGGGGTGTGGGTATATCAGAGTGTTACAGTGAGGGGTGTGGGGTATATCAGTGTTACAGTGAGGTGTGGGGGAAATCAGTGTTACAGTGACGGGTGTGGGGTATTTCAGTGCTACAGTGAGGGGTGTGGGGTATATCAGTGTTACAGTGAGGGGTATATCAGTGTTACAGTGAGGGGTGTCGGGTATATCGGAGTGTTACATTGCAGGGTGTGGGGTATGTCAGTGTTACAGTGAGTGGGTGTGGGGTATATCAGTATTAGAGTGAGGGGTGTGGGGTATATCAGTGTTACAGTGAGGGGTGTGGGGTCTATCAGTGTTACAGTGAGGGGTGTGGGGTATATCAGTGTTACAGTGAGGGGTGTGGTGTATATCAGTGTTACAGTGAGGGGTGTGGTGTATATCAATGATACAGTGAGGGGTCTGGGGTATGTCAGTGTTACAGTGAGGGGTGTGGCGTATATCAGTGTTACAGTGAGGGGTGTGGGGTATATCAGTGTTACAGTGAGGGGTGTGGGGTATATCAGTGTTACAGTGAGGGGTGTGGGGTATATCAGTGTTACAGTGAGGGGTGTGGGGTATATCAGTGTTACAGTGAGGGTGTGGGGTATATCAGTGTTACAGTGAGGGGTGTGGGGTATATCAATGTTACAGTGAGGGGTGTCGGGTATATCGGAGTGTTACATTGCAGGGTGTGGGGTATATCAGTGTTACAGTGAGGGGTGTGGGGTATATCAGTGTTACAGTGAGGGGTGTGGTGTATATCAGTGTTACAGTGAGGGGTGTGAGGTATATCAGTGTTACAGTGAGGGGTGAGGGGTATATCAGTGTTACAGTGAGGGGTGAGGGGTATATCAGTGTTACAGTGAGGGGTGTGGGGTATATCAGTCTTACAGTGAGGGATGTGGGGTATATCAGAGTGTTACAGTGAGGGGTGTGGGGTATATCAGTTTTACAGTGAGGGGTGTGGGGTATATCAGTGTTACAGTGAGGGGTGTGGGGTATATCAGTGTTACAGTGAGGGGTGTGGTGTATATCAGTGTTACAGTGAGGGGTGTGGGGTATATCAGTGTGTTGCAGTGAGGGGTGTGGGGTATATCAGTGTGTTACAGTGAGGGGTGTGGGGTATATCAGAGTGTTACAGTGAGGGGTGTGGGGTATATCAGTGTTACAGTGAGGGGTGTGGGGTATATCAGTATTAGAGTGAGGGGTGTGGGGTATATCAGTGTTACAGTGAGGGGTGTGGGGTATATCAGTGTAACAGTGAGGGGTGTGGGGTATATCAGTGTTACAGTGAGGGGTGTGGGGTATATCAGTTTTACAGTGAGGGATGTGGGGTATATCAGTGTTACAGTGAGGGGTGTGGGGTATATCAGTGTTACAGTGAGGGGTGTGGGGTATATCAGTGTTACAGTGAGGGGTGTGGGGTATATCAGTGTTACAGTGAGGGGTGTGGGGTATATCAGTGTGTTACAGTGAGGGGTGTGGGGTATATCAATGTTACAGTGAGGGGTCTGGGGTATATCATTGTGTTACAGTGAGGGTATGTCAGTGTTACAGTGAGGGGTGTGGGGTATATCAATGTTACAGTGAGGGGTCTGGGGTATATCATTGTGTTACAGTGAGGGTATGTCAGTGTTACAGTGAGGGGTGTGGCGTATATCAGTGTTACAGTGAGGTGTGGGGTATATCAGGGAGTATTACAGTGAGGGGTGTGGGGTATTTCAGTGCTACAGTGATGGGTGTGGGTTATATCAGTGTTACAGTGAGGGGTGTGGGGTATATCAGTGTTACAGTGAGGGGTGTGGGGTATATCAGTGTTACAGTGAGGGGTGTGGGCTATATCAGTGTTACAGTGAGGGTGTGGGGTATATCAGTGTTACAGTGAGGGGTGTAGTGTATATCAGTGTTACAGTGAGGGGTGTGGTGTATATCAGTGTTACAGTGAGGTGTCTGGGGTATATCAGTGTGTTACAGTGAGGGAATGTCTGTGTTACAGTGAGGGGTGTGGCGTATATCAGTGTTACAGTGAGGGGTGTGGGTTATATCAGTGTTACAGTGAGGGGTGTGGGTATATCAGTGTTACAGTGAGGGGTGTGGGGTATATCAGTGTTACAGTGAGGGGTGTGGGGTATATCAGTGTTACAGTGAGGGGTGTGGGGTATATCAGTGTTACAGTGAGGGGTGTGGGGTATATCAGTGTTACAGTGAGGGGTGTGGGGTATATCAGTGTTACAGTGAGGGGTGTGGGGTATATCAGTGTTACAGTGAGGGGTGTGGGGTATATCAGTATTACAGTGAGGGGTGTGGGGTATATCAGTGTTACAGTGAGGGGTGTGGGGGATATCAGTGTTACAGTGAGGGGTGTGGGGTATATCAGTGTTACAGTGAGGGGTGTGGGGTATATCAATGTTACAGTGAGGGGTGTGGGGTATATCAGTGTGTTACAGTGAGGGCTGTGGGGTATATCAGTGTTGCAGTGAGGGGTGTAGGGTGTATCAGTGTTACAGTGAGGGGTGTGGGGTATATCAGTGTGTTACAGTGAGGGGTGTAGGGTGTATCAGTGTTGCAGTGAGGGGTGTGGGGTATATCAGTGTGTTACAGTGAGGGTATGTCAGTGTTACAGTGAGGGGTGTGGCGTATATCAGTGTTTCAGTGAGGGGTGTGGGGTATATCAGTGTTACAGTGAGCGGTGTGGGGTATATCAGTGTTACAGTGAGCGGTGTGGGGTATATCAGTGTGTTACAGTGAGAGGTGTGGAGTATATCAGTGTTACACTGAGGGGTGTGGGGTATATCAGTGTTACAGTGAGGGTTGTGGGGTATATCAGTGTTACAGTGAGGGCTGTGGGGTATATCAGTGTTGCAGTGAGGGGTGTGGTGTATATCAGTGCTCCAGTGAGGGGTGTGGGGTATATCAGTGTTACAGTGAGGGGTGTGGGGTATATCAGTGTGTTACAGTGAGGGGTGTGGGGTAGATCAGTGTTACAGTGACGGGTCTGGGGTATATAAGTGTGTTACACTGAGGGTTTGTCAGTGTTACATTGAGGGGTTTGGGGTATAACAGTGTTACAGTGAGGTGTGTGGGGTATATCAGTGTTACAGTGAGGGGTGTGGGGTATATCAGTGTTACAGTGAGGGGTGTGGGGAATATCAGTGTTACAGTGAGGGGTGTGGGGTATATCAGTGTTACAGTGAGGGGTGTGGGGTATATCAGTGTTACAGTGAGGGGTGTGGTGTATATCAGTGTTACAGCGAGGGGTGTGGGGTATATCAGTGTTGCAGTGAGGGGTGGGGTATATCAGTGTCACAGTGAGGGGTATATCAGTGTTACAGTGAGGGATGTGGGGTATATCAGTGTTACAGTGAGGGGTGTGGGGTATATCAGTGTTACATTGAGGGCTGTGGGGTATATCAGTGTGTTACAGTGAGGGGTGTGGGGTATATCAGTGTGTTACAGTGAGAGGTGTGGGGTATATCAGTGTTACAGTGAGGTGTCTGGGGTATATCAGTGTGTTACAGTGAGGGTATGTCAGTGTTAGTGAGGGGTGTGGGTTATATCAGTGTTACAATGAGGTGACTGGGGTATATCAGTGTTACAGTGAGGGGTGTGGGGTATATCAGTGTTACAGTGAGGGGTGTGGTGTATATCAGAGTGTTACAGGTGAGGGGTGTGGGTATATCAGTGTTACAGTGAGGGGTGTGGGGTATATCAGTGTTACAGTGAGGTGTGGGGTATATCAGTGTTACAGTGAGGGGTGTGGGGTATTTCAGTGCTACAGTGAGGGGTGTGGGGTATATCAGTGTTACAGTGAGGGGTATATCAGTGTTACAGGTGAGGGGTGTGGGTATATCAGTGTTACAGTGAGGGGTGTGGGGTATATCAGTGTTACAGTGAGGTGTGGGGTATATCAGTGTTACAGTGAGGGGTGTGGGGTATATCAGTGTTACAGTGAGGGGTGTGGGGTCTATCAGTGTTACAGTGAGGGGTGTGGGGTATATCGGTGTTACAGTGAGGGCTCTGGGTTATATCGGTGTTACAGTGAGGGGTGTGGGTTATATCAGTGTTACAGTGATGGGTGTGGGGTATATCAGTGTTGCAGTGAGGGGTGTGGGGTGTATCAGTGTTACAGTGAGGGGTGTGGGGTATATCAGTGTTACAGTGAGGGGTGTGGGGTATATCAGTGTGTTACAGTGAGGGGTGTGGGGTATATCAGTGTTACAGTGAGGTGTCTGGGGTATATCAGTGTGTTACAGTGAGGGTATGTCAGTGTTACAGTGAGGGGTGTGGGTTATATCAGTGTTACAATGAGGTGACTGGGGTATATCAGTGTTACAGTGGGGGTGTGGGGTATATCAGTGTTACAGTGAGCGGTGTGGGGTATATCAGTGTTACAGGTGAGGGGTGTGGGGTATATCAGTGTGTTACAGTGAGGGGTGTGGGGTATATCAGTGTTACACCGAGTGGTTGTAGGGGGTGGTGTGTGGGGTCAGCCTCACCACTGACTTATGAGCGGTTCGAATCGCTCCCACTCTCTTGATTCTAGACCTTGGGCTTATTTGGGGATTTTGACAAAAGTGCAGCAGACAACTGGTTCTGGTGCAAGAAACTTTGATCTTTATTCAAGAAAGAAAATACAACATAACAATCTTATACACGAATAAAAATGGGGAACATTTTAATACACACGAGGGCAATACAGCAGAAAATACCTCACCCCTCCCAATCCCACTTCCTAGCTAAGTTGAACTCTGGAGGACCAGGGGTAATGCTCACCAAACGAATCCTTGACAGCTGAGCTGCTTCGCGGTTTCGGGGTTCGCTGGATGTGTTGGTCAGTGTCTGCCGTACCCCGGACGCGGTAGAGGACTTCGACTGCTGGTCAGTCTTCGCGAGTCCGCTGATGCGGTAGGGTGCGTTTTGGATCGATGGGGTGAGTACCCACTTTCCTTCTGTTGAGATAAGGTTTAGAGTTCCTTTTAAGTAAAAAATCTTACCCGGGGGGTAAGTCAGGAATAGATTGTAGATTGGAAAAATTTCGAATCTTCGGTTTTCTCCTGAGTTTTTCTTTGGTCGCGGTGGCTCGATATTACCAAGTTGGTTGGTGGTAATATTTTGTTGGTAGTTCCATAAGGCTCTTGTTGCCGCGATGTGTCCGCTGATGTCCTGGGTCACTGAAGCTGTTGAACTTGGGTGTACGGTAGAATGATGCCCCGTCTCGATGCTCCGGTTTCTTCTTGTGTGTTGCTTCCAGAGAGAACTCTCTTCATGAGAAAACAGGCCTTCAATTATACTTTGAGGGGCCTTCTAATCTGCGCGCCAAATCAGTCCCGGTTTATTGTTTGATTTGGGCGGGCTCGTTAACGGTAACTTGATTAGAAATGTGTAAAATGGTTTCGGGATGCTCTACTGATTATTCAATCAGCTGTTGAGCGCCTAGTTAATTGTCATAGCTACACTCAGGTTTCGAGTCTTGTGTCTGAGCCCGAGATTTCTATGTAGGTTGGCGAGGTGATTGGCATTATGCATGTTTTGGATGGGTCCTGTGTTTTGGGTGGGGCCTGCTCCTCCGTGGGTCGATTGTTAGGATGTTACTGTCTGATGGGGGCTGACAGAGGTTACACAGTTCCCCAGACAATTTGATTTACTCCCAATACCCAAACTGTCTTTTACAGAGGTTGATCCCATTCCCTGTTGCAGCCTTTTGTTCCTTTGCAGGCCCAACATGCCTTTTAAAAATGCCAAATCTTGGTTTCCGACCTTGAATCTCCCTCTGTTAGGCTCAATGCGTATTTTATCATCCTGAAGGTTGTTAGATAGAGTACAAAGTCATTTTATTTGGGGTTTTCTTCTACCTTCGGGGGATCTGTAAATTTTGAGAATCTTACAGGGGTGTGGGGTATATCAGAGTGTTACAGTGAGGGGTGTGGGGTATATCAGTGTTACAGTGAGGGGTGTGGGGTATATCAGAGTGTTACAGTGAGGGGTGTGGGGTATATCAGTGTTACAGTGAGGGCTGTGGGGTATATCAGTGTTACAGTGAGGGGTGTGGGGTATATCAGTGTGTTACAGTGAGGGGTGTAGGGTGTATCAGTGTTACAGTGAGGGGTGTGGGGTATATCAGTGTGTTACAGTGAGGGTATGTCAGTGTTACAGTGAGGGGTGTGGCGTATATCAGTGTTTCAGTGAGGGGTGTGGGGTATATCAGTGTTACAGTGAGGGGTGTGGGGTATATCAGTGTTACAGTGAGGGGTGTGGGGTATATCAGAGTGTTACAGTGAGGGGTGTGGGGTATGTCAGTGTTACACTGAGGGGTTTGGGGTATAACAGTGTTACAGTGAGGTGTGTTGGGTATATCAGTGTTACAGTGAGGGGTGTGGGGTATATCAGTGTTACAGTGAGGGGTGTGGGGTATATCAGTGTTACAGTGAGGGGTGTGGTGTATATCAGTGTTACAGCGAGGGGTGTGGGGTATATCAGTGTTGCAGTGAGGGGTGGGGTATATCAGTGTCACAGTGAGGGGTATATCAGTGTTACAGTGAGGGATGTGGGGTATATCAGTGTTACAGTGAGGGGTGTGGGGTATATCAGTGTGTTACAGTGAGGGTATGTCAGTGTTAGTGAGGGGTGTGGGTTATATCAGTGTTACAATGAGGTGACTGGGGTATATCAGTGTTACAGTGAGGGGTGTGGGGTATATCAGTGTTACAGTGAGGGGTGTGGTGTATATCAGAGTGTTACAGTGAGCGGTGTGGGGTATATCAGTGTTACAGGTGAGGGGTGTGGGTATATCAGTGTTACAGTGAGGGGTGTGGGGTATATCAGTGTTACAGTGAGGTGTGGGGGAAATCAGTGTTACAGTGACGGGTGTGGGGTATTTCAGTGCTACAGTGAGGGGTGTGGGGTATATCAGTGTTACAGTGAGGGGTATATCAGTGTTACAGTGAGGGGTGTCGGGTATATCGGAGTGTTACATTGCAGGGTGTGGGGTATGTCAGTGTTACAGTGAGTGGGTGTGGGGTATATCAGTATTAGAGTGAGGGGTGTGGGGTATATCAGTGTTACAGTGAGGGGTGTGGGGTCTATCAGTGTTACAGTGAGGGGTGTGGGGTATATCAGTGTTACAGTGAGGGGTGTGGTGTATATCAGTGTTACAGTGAGGGGTGTGGTGTATATCAATGATACAGTGAGGGGTCTGGGGTATGTCAGTGTTACAGTGAGGGGTGTGGCGTATATCAGTGTTACAGTGAGGGGTGTGGGGTATATCAGTGTTACAGTGAGGGGTGTGGGGTATATCAGTGTTACAGTGAGGGGTGTGGGGTATATCAGTGTTACAGTGAGGGGTGTGGGGTATATCAGTGTTACAGTGAGGGTGTGGGGTATATCAGTGTTACAGTGAGGGGTGTGGGGTATATCAATGTTACAGTGAGGGGTGTCGGGTATATCGGAGTGTTACATTGCAGGGTGTGGGGTATATCAGTGTTACAGTGAGGGGTGTGGGGTATATCAGTGTTACAGTGAGGGGTGTGGTGTATATCAGTGTTACAGTGAGGGGTGTGAGGTATATCAGTGTTACAGTGAGGGGTGAGGGGTATATCAGTGTTACAGTGAGGGGTGAGGGGTATATCAGTGTTACAGTGAGGGGTGTGGGGTATATCAGTCTTAGTGAGGGATGTGGGGTATATCAGAGTGTTACAGTGAGGGGTGTGGGGTATATCAGTTTTACAGTGAGGGGTGTGGGGTATATCAGTGTTACAGTGAGGGGTGTGGGGTATATCAGTGTTACAGTGAGGGGTGTGGTGTATATCAGTGTTACAGTGAGGGGTGTGGGGTATATCAGTGTGTTACAGTGAGGGGTGTGGGGTATATCAGTGTTACAGTGAGGGGTGTGGGGTATATCAGTATTAGAGTGAGGGGTGTGGGGTATATCAGTGTTACAGTGAGGGGTGTGGGGTATATCAGTGTAACAGTGAGGGGTGTGGGGTATATCAGTGTTACAGTGAGGGGTGTGGGGTATATCAGTTTTACAGTGAGGGATGTGGGGTATATCAGTGTTACAGTGAGGGATGTGGGGTATATCAGTGTTACAGTGAGGGGTGTGGGGTATATCAGTGTTACAGTGAGGGGTGTGGGGTATATCAGTGTTACAGTGAGGGGTGTGGGGTATATCAGTGTTACAGTGAGGGGTGTGGGGTATATCAGTGTGTTACAGTGAGGGGTGTGGGGTATATCAATGTTACAGTGAGGGGTCTGGGGTATATCATTGTGTTACAGTGAGGGTATGTCAGTGTTACAGTGAGGGGTGTGGCGTATATCAGTGTTACAGTGAGGGGTGTGGGGTATATCAATGTTACAGTGAGGGGTCTGGGGTATATCATTGTGTTACAGTGAGGGTATGTCAGTGTTACAGTGAGGGGTGTGGCGTATATCAGTGTTACAGTGAGGTGTGGGGTATATCAGGGAGTATTACAGTGAGGGGTGTGGGGTATTTCAGTGCTACAGTGATGGGTGTGGGTTATATCAGTGTTACAGTGAGGGGTGTGGGGTATATCAGTGTTACAGTGAGGGGTGTGGGGTATATCAGTGTTACAGTGAGGGGTGTGGGCTATATCAGTGTTACAGTGAGGGTGTGGGGTATATCAGTGTTACAGTGAGGGGTGTAGTGTATATCAGTGTTACAGTGAGGGGTGTGGTGTATATCAGTGTTACAGTGAGGTGTCTGGGGTATATCAGTGTGTTACAGTGAGGGTATGTCTGTGTTACAGTGAGGGGTGTGGCGTATATCAGTGTTACAGTGAGGGGTGTGGGTTATATCAGTGTTACAGTGAGGGGTGTGGGTATATCAGTGTTACAGTGAGGGGTGTGGGGTATATCAGTGTTACAGTGAGGGGTGTGGGGTATATCAGTGTTACAGTGAGGGGTGTGGGGTATATCAGTGTTACAGTGAGGGGTGTGGGGTATATCAGTGTTACAGTGAGGGGTGTGGGGTATATCAGTGTTACAGTGAGGGGTGTGGGGTATATCAGTGTTACAGTGAGGGGTGTGGGGTATATCAGTATTACAGTGAGGGGTGTGGGGTATATCAGTGTTACAGTGAGGGGTGTGGGGGATATCAGTGTTACAGTGAGGGGTGTGGGGTATATCAGTGTTACAGTGAGGGGTGTGGGGTATATCAATGTTACAGTGAGGGGTGTGGGGTATATCAGTGTGTTACAGTGAGGGGTGTGGGGTATATCAGTGTTACAGTGAGGGGTGTGGGGTATATCAGTGTTATAGTGAGGGGTGTGGGGTATATCAGTGTGTTACAGTGAGGGCTGTGGGGTATATCAGTGTTGCAGTGAGGGGTGTAGGGTGTATCAGTGTTACAGTGAGGGGTGTGGGGTATATCAGTGTGTTACAGTGAGGGGTGTAGGGTGTATCAGTGTTGCAGTGAGGGGTGTGGGGTATATCAGTGTGTTACAGTGAGGGTATGTCAGTGTTACAGTGAGGGGTGTGGCGTATATCAGTGTTTCAGTGAGGGGTGTGGGGTATATCAGTGTGTTACAGTGAGCGGTGTGGGGTATATCAGTGTTACAGTGAGCGGTGTGGGGTATATCAGTGTGTTACAGTGAGAGGTGTGGAGTATATCAGTGTTACACTGAGGGGTGTGGGGTATATCAGTGTTACAGTGAGGGTTGTGGGGTATATCAGTGTTACAGTGAGGGCTGTGGGGTATATCAGTGTTGCAGTGAGGGGTGTGGTGTATATCAGTGCTCCAGTGAGGGGTGTGGGGTATATCAGTGTTACAGTGAGGGGTGTGGGGTATATCAGTGTGTTACAGTGAGGGGTGTGGGGTAGATCAGTGTTACAGTGACGGGTCTGGGGTATATAAGTGTGTTACACTGAGGGTTTGTCAGTGTTACATTGAGGGGTTTGGGGTATAACAGTGTTACAGTGAGGTGTGTGGGGTATATCAGTGTTACAGTGAGGGGTGTGGGGTATATCAGTGTTACAGTGAGGGGTGTGGGGAATATCAGTGTTACAGTGAGGGGTGTGGGGTATATCAGTGTTACAGTGAGGGGTGTGGGGTATATCAGTGTTACAGTGAGGGGTGTGGGGTATATCAGTGTTACAGTGAGGGGTGTGGGGAATATCAGTGTTACAGTGAGGGGTGTGGGGTATATCAGTGTTACAGTGAGGGGTGTGGGGTATATCAGTGTTACAGTGAGGGGTGTGGGGTATATCAGTGTTACAGTGAGGGGTGTGGGGTATATCAGTGTTACAGCGAGGGGTGTGGGGTATATCAGTGTTGCAGTGAGGGGTGGGGTATATCAGTGTCACAGTGAGGGGTATATCAGTGTTACAGTGAGGGATGTGGGGTATATCAGTGTTACAGTGAGGGGTGTGGGGTATATCAGTGTTACATTGAGGGCTGTGGGGTATATCAGTGTGTTACAGTGAGGGGTGTGGGGTATATCAGTGTGTTACAGTGAGAGGTGTGGGGTATATCAGTGTTACAGTGAGGTGTCTGGGGTATATCAGTGTGTTACAGTGAGGGTATGTCAGTGTTAGTGAGGGGTGTGGGTTATATCAGTGTTACAATGAGGTGACTGGGGTATATCAGTGTTACAGTGAGGGGTGTGGGGTATATCAGTGTTACAGTGAGGGGTGTGGTGTATATCAGAGTGTTACAGGTGAGGGGTGTGGGTATATCAGTGTTACAGTGAGGGGTGTGGGGTATATCAGTGTTACAGTGAGGTGTGGGGTATATCAGTGTTACAGTGAGGGGTGTGGGGTATTTCAGTGCTACAGTGAGGGGTGTGGGGTATATCAGTGTTACAGTGAGGGGTATATCAGTGTTACAGGTGAGGGGTGTGGGTATATCAGTGTTACAGTGAGGGGTGTGGTGTATATCAGTGTTACAGTGAGGTGTGGGGTATATCAGTGTTACAGTGAGGGGTGTGGGGTATATCAGTGTTACAGTGAGGGGTGTGGGGTCTATCAGTGTTACAGTGAGGGGTGTGGGGTATATCGGTGTTACAGTGAGGGCTCTGGGTTATATCGGTGTTACAGTGAGGGGTGTGGGTTATATCAGTGTTACAGTGATGGGTGTGGGGTATATCAGTGTTGCAGTGAGGGGTGTGGGGTGTATCAGTGTTACAGTGAGGGGTGTGGGGTATATCAGTGTTACAGTGAGGGGTGTGGGGTATATCAGTGTGTTACAGTGAGGGGTGTGGGGTATATCAGTGTTACAGTGAGGTGTCTGGGGTATATCAGTGTGTTACAGTGAGGGTATGTCAGTGTTACAGTGAGGGGTGTGGGTTATATCAGTGTTACAATGAGGTGACTGGGGTATATCAGTGTTACAGTGGGGGTGTGGGGTATATCAGTGTTACAGTGAGCGGTGTGGGGTATATCAGTGTTACAGGTGAGGGGTGTGGGGTATATCAGTGTGTTACAGTGAGGGGTGTGGGGTATATCAGTGTGTTACAGTGAGGGGTGTGGGGTATATCAGTGTTACAGTGAGGGGTGTGGTGTATATCAGTGTTACAGTGAGGGGTGTGGGGTATATCAGTGTTAGTGAGGGTATGTCAATGTTACAGTGAGGGGTGTGGCGTATATCAGTGTTACAGTGAGGGGTGTGGGTATATCAGTGTGTTACAGTGAGGTGTGGGGAATATCAGTGTTACAGTGAGGGGTGTGGGGTATATCAGTGTTACAGTGAGGGGTGTGGGGTATATCAGTGTTACAGTGAGTGGGTGTGGGGTATATCAGTGTTACAGTGAGGGGTGTTGGGTCTATCAGTGTTACAGTGAGGGATGTGGGGTATATCGGTGTTACAGTGAGGGGTCTGGGTTATATCGGTGTTACAGTGAGGGGTGTGGGTTATATCAGTGTTACAGTGAGGGGTGTGGGGTATATCAGTGTTACAGTGAGGGGTGTGGGGTACATCAGTGTTGCAGTGAGGGGTGTGTGGTATATCAGTGTTGCAGTGAGGGGTGTGGGGTATATCAGTGTTACAGTGAGCGGTGTGGGGTATATCAGTGTTACAGTGAGCGGTGTGGGGTATATCAGTGTGTTACAGTGAGAGGTGTGGTGTATATCAGTGTTACACTGAGGGGTGTGGGGTATATCAGTGTTACAGTGAGGGTTGTGGGGTATATCAGTGTTACAGTGAGGGCTGTGGGGTATATCAGTGTTGCAGTGAGGGGTGTGGTGTATATCAGTGCTCCAGTGAGGGGTGTGGGGTATATCAGTGTTACAGTGAGGGGTCTGGGGTATATAAGTGTGTTACACTGAGGGTATGTCAGTGTTACATTGAGGGGTTTGGGGTATAACAGTGTTACAATGAGGTGTGTGGGGTATATCAGTGTTACAGTGAGGGGTGTGGGGTATATCAGTGTTACAGTGAGGGGTGTGGGTTATATCAGTGTTACAGTGAGGGTTGTGGGGTATATCAGTGTTACAGTGAGGGGTGTGGGGTATATCAGTGTTACAGTGAGGGGTGTGGGGAATATCAGTGTTACAGTGAGGGGTGTGGGGTATATCAGTGTTACAGTGAGGGGTGTGGGGTATATCAGTGTTACAGTGAGGGGTGTGGTGCATATCAGTGTTACAGCGAGGGGTGTGGGGTATATCAGTGTTGCAGTGAGGGGTGGGGTATATCAGTGTCACAGTGAGGGGTATATCAGTGTTACAGTGAGGGCTGTGGGGTATATCAGTGTGTTACAGTGAGGGGTGTGGGGTATATCAGTGTGTTACAGTGAGAGGTGTGGGGTATATCAGTGTTACAGTGAGGTGTCTGGGGTATATCAGTGTGTTACAGTGAGGGTATGTCAGTGTTAGTGAGGGGTGTGGGTTATATCAGTGTTACAATGAGGTGACTGGGGTATATCAGTGTTACAGTGAGCGGTGTGGGGTATATCAGTGTTACAGGTGAGGGGTGTGGGTATATCAGTGTTACAGTGAGGGGTGTGGGGTATATCAGTGTTACAGTGAGCGGTGTGGGGTATATCAGTGTTACAGGTGAGGGGTGTGGGGTATATCAGTGTGTTACAGTGAGGGGTGTGGGGTATATCAGTGTGTTACAGTGAGGGGTGTGGGGTATATCAGTGTTACAGTGAGGGGTGTGGTGTATATCAGTGTTACAGTGAGGGGTGTGGGGTATATCAGTGTTACAGTGAGGGTATGTCAGTGTTACAGTGATGGGTGTGGCGTATATCAGTGTTACAGTGAGGGGTGTGGGTACATCAGTGTGTTACAGTGAGGTGTGGGGAATATCAGTGTTACAGTGAGGGGTGTGGGGTATTTCAGTGCTACAGTGAGGGCTGTGGGGTATATCAGTGTTACAGTGAGGGGTGTGGGGTATATCAGTGTTACAGTGAGGGGTGTTGGGTCTATCAGTGTTACAGTGAGGGGTGTGGGGTATATCGGTGTTACAGTGAGGGGTCTGGGTTATATCGGTGTTACAGTGAGGGGTGTGTGGTATATCAGTGTTGCAGTGAGGGGTGTGGGGTATATCAGTGTTACAGTGAGGGGTGTGCGGTATATCAGTTTTACAGTGAGGGATGTGGGGTATATCAGAGTGTTACAGTGAAGGGTGTGGGGTATATCAGTGTTACAGTGAGGGGTGTGGGGTATATCAGTGTTACAGTGAGGGGTCTGGGGTATATCATTGTGTTACAGTGAGGGTATGTCAGTGTTACAGTGAGGGGTGTGGCGTATATCAGTGTTACAGTGAGGGGTGTGGGTATATCAGTGTGTTACAGTGAGGTGTGTGGGGTATATCAGAATGTTACAGTGAGGGGTGTGGGGTATATCAGAATGTTACAGTGAGGGGTGTGGGGTATATCAGAATGTTACAGTGAGGGGTGTGGGGTATATCAGGGAGTATTACAGTGAGGGGTGTGGGGTATTTCAGTGCTACAGTGATGGGTGTGGGTTATATCAGTGTTACAGTGAGGGGTGTAGTGTATATCAGTGTTACAGTGAGGGGTGTGGTGTATATCAGTGTTACAGTGAGGTGTCTGGGGTATATCAGTGTGTTACAGTGAGGCTATGTCAGTGTTACAGTGAGGGGTGTGGCGTATATCAGTGTTACAGTGAGGGGTGTGGGTTATATCAGTGTTACAGTGAGGGGTGTGGGTTATATCAGTGTTACAGTGAGGGGCGTGGGTTATATCAGTGTTACAGTGAGGGGCGTGGGGTATATCAGTGTTACAGTGAGGGGTGTGGGGTATATCAGTGTTACAGTGAGGGGTGTGGGGTATATCAGCGTTACAGTGAGGGGTGTGGGGTATATCAGTGTTACAGTGAGCGGTGTGGGGTATATCAGTGTTACAGGTGAGGGGTGTGGGTATATCAGTGTTACAGTGAGGGGTGTGGGGTATATCAGTGTTACAGTGAGGTGTGGGGTATATCAGTGTTACAGTGAGGGGTGTGGGGTATTTCAGTGCTACAGTGAGGGGTGTGGGGTATATCAGTGTTACAGTGAGGGGTATATCAGTGTTACAGTGAGGGGTGTCGGGTATATCGGAGTGTTACATTGCAGGGTGTGGGGTATGTCAGTGTTACAGTGAGGGGTGTGGGGTCTATCAGTGTTACAGTGAGGGGTGTGGGGTATATCGGTGTTACAGTGAGGGCTCTGGGTTATATCGGTGTTACAGTGAGGGGTGTGGGTTATATCAGTGTTACAGTGATGGGTGTGGGGTATATCAGTGTTGCAGTGAGGGGTGTGGGGTGTATCAGTGTTACAGTGAGGGGTGTGGGGTATATCAGTGTTACAGTGAGGGGTGTGGGGTATATCAGTGTTACAGTGAGGTGTCTGGGGTATATCAGTGTGTTACAGTGAGGGTATGTCAGTGTTACAGTGAGGGGTGTGGGTTATATCAGTGTTACAATGAGGTGACTGGGGTATATCAGTGTTACAGTGAGGGGTGTGGGGTATATCAGTGTTGCAGTGAGCGGTGTGGGGTATATCAGTGTTACAGGTGAGGGGTGTGGGGTATATCAGTGTGTTACAGTGAGGGGTGTGGGGTATATCAGTGTTACAGTGAGGGGTGTGGTGTATATCAGTGTTACAGGTGAGGGGTGTGGGGTATATCAGTGTTACAGTGAGGGGTCTGGGGTATATCAGTGTTACAGTGAGGGTATGTCAGTGTTGCAGTGAGGGGTGTGGCGTATATCAGTGTGTTACAGTGAGGGGTGTGGGGTATATCAGTGTTACAGTGAGGTGTGGGGAATATCAGTGTTACAGTGAGGGGTGTGGGGTATTTCAGTGCTACAGTGAGGGGTGTGGGGTATATCAGTGTTACAGTGAGGGGTGTGGGGTATATCAGTGTTACAGTGAGGGGTGTGGGGTATATCAGTGTTACAGTGAGGGGTGTCGGGTATATCGGAGTGTTACATTGCAGGGTGTGGGGTATGTCAGTGTTACAGTGAGTGGGTGTGGGGTATATCAGTGTTACAGTGAGGGGTGTGGGGTGTATCAGTGTTACAGTGAGGGGTGTGGGGTCTATCAGTGTTACAGTGAGGGGTGTGGGGTATATCGGTGTTACAGTGAGGGGTCTGGGTTATATCGGTGTTACAGTGAGGGGTGTGGGTTATATCAGTGTTACAGTGAGGGGTGTGGGGTATATCAGTGTTACAGTGAGGGGTGTGGGGTACATCAGTGTTGCAGTGAGGGGTGTGTGGTATATCAGTGTTGCAGTGAGGGGTGTGGGGTATATCAGTGTTACAGTGAGGGGTGTGGGGTATATCAGTGTTACAGTGAGGGTATGTCAGTGTTACAGTGAGGGGTGTGGCGTATATCAGTGTTACAGTGAGGGGTGTGGGTATATCAGTGTGTTACAGTGAGGTGTGGGGAATATCAGTGTTACAGTGAGGGGTGTGGGGTATTTCAGTGCTACAGTGAGGGGTGTGGGGTATATCAGTGTTACAGTGAGGGGTGTGGGGTATATCAGTGTTACAGTGAGTGGGTGTGGGGTATATCAGTGTTACAGTGAGGGGTGTGGGGTCTATCAGTGTTACAGTGAGGGGTGTGGGGTATATCGGTGTTACAGTGAGGGGTCTGGGTTATATCGGTGTTACAGTGAGGGGTGTGGGTTATATCAGTGTTACAGTGAGGGGTGTGGGGTATATCAGTGTTACAGTGAGGGGTGTGGGGTACATCAGTGTTGCAGTGAAGGGTGTGTGGTATATCAGTGTTGCAGTGAGGGGTGTGGGGTATATCAGTGTTACAGTGAGGGGTGTGGGGTATATCAGTTTTACAGTGAGGGATGTGGGGTATATCAGAGTGTTACAGTGAGGGGTGTGCGGTATATCAGCATTACACTGAGGGGTGTGGGTTATATCAGTGTTACAGTGAGGGGTGTGAGGTATATCAGTGTTACAGTGAGGGGTGTGGGGTATATCAGTGTTACAGTGAGGGGTGTGGGGTATATCAGTGTTACAGTGAGGGGTGTGGGGTATATCAGTGTTACAGTGAGGGGTGTGGGGTATATCACAGTGTTACAGTGAGGGGTGTGGGTATATCAGTGTTACAGTGAGGGGTGTGGGGTATATCAGTGTTACAGTGAGGGGTGTGGGGTATATCAGTGTGTTACAGTGAGGGGTGTGGAGTATATCAGTGTTACAGTGAGGGGTGTGGGGTATATCAGTGTTACACCGAGTGGTTGTTGGGGGTGGTGTGTGGGGTCAGCCTCACCACTGACTTATGAGCGGATCGAATCGCTCCCACTCTCTTGATTCTAGACCTTGGGCTTATTTGGGGATTTTGACAAAAGTGCAGCAGACAACTGGTTCTGGTGCAAGAAACTTTGATCTTTATTCAAGAAAGAAAATACAACATAACAATCTTATACACGAATAAAAATGGGGAACATTTTAATACACACGAGGGCAATACAGCAGAAAATACCTCACCCCTCCCAATCCCACTTCCTAGCTAAGTTGAACTCTGGAGGACCAGGGGTAATGCTCACCAAACGAATCCTTGACAGCTGAGCTGCTTCGCGGTTTCGGGGTTCGCTGGATGTGTTGGTCAGTGTCTGCCGTACCCCGGACGCGGTAGAGGACTTCGACTGCTGGTCAGTCTTCGCGAGTCCGCTGATGCGGTAGGGTGCGTTTTGGATCGATGGGGTGAGTACCCACTTTCCTTCTGTTGAGATAAGGTTTAGAGTTCCTTTTAAGTAAAAAATCTTACCCGGGGGGTAAGTCAGGAATAGATTGTAGATTGGAAAAATTTCGAATCTTCGGTTTTCTCCTGAGTTTTTCTTTGGTCGCGGTGGCTCGATATTACCAAGTTGGTTGGTGGTAATATTTTGTTGGTAGTTCCATAAGGCTCTTGTTGCCGCGATGTGTCCGCTGATGTCCTGGGTCACTGAAGCTGTTGAACTTGGGTGTACGGTAGAATGATGCCCCGTCTCGATGCTCCGGTTTCTTCTTGTGTGTTGCTTCCAGAGAGAACTCTCTTCATGAGAAAACAGGCCTTCAATTATACTTTGAGGGGCCTTCTAATCTGCGCGCCAAATCAGTCCCGGTTTATTGTTTGATTTGGGCGGGCTCGTTAACGGTAACTTGATTAGAAATGTGTAAAATGGTTTCGGGATGCTCTACTGATTATTCAATCAGCTGTTGAGCGCCTAGTTAATTGTCATAGCTACACTCAGGTTTCGAGTCTTGTGTCTGAGCCCGAGATTTCTATGTAGGTTGGCGAGGTGATTGGCATTATGCATGTTTTGGATGGGTCCTGTGTTTTGGGTGGGGCCTGCTCCTCCGTGGGTCGATTGTTAGGATGTTACTGTCTGATGGGGGCTGACAGAGGTTACACAGTTCCCCAGACAATTTGATTTACTCCCAATACCCAAACTGTCTACAGAGTTTGATCCCATTCCCTGTTGCAGCCTTTTGTTCCTTTGCAGGCCCAACATGCCTTTTAAAAATGCCAAATCTTGGTTTCCGACCTTGAATCTCCCTCTGTTAGGCTCAATGCGTATTTTATCATCCTGAAGTTTGTTAGATAGAGTACAAAGTCATTTTATTTGGGGTTTTCTTCTAGCTTCGGGGGATCTGTAAATTTTGAGAATCTTACAGGGGTGTGGGGTATATCAGAGTGTTACAGTGAGGGGTGTGGGGTATATCAGTGTTCCAGTGAGGGGTGTGGGGTATATCAGTGTTACAGTGAGGAGTGTGGGGTATATCAGTGTTACAGTGAGGGGTGTGGGGTATATCAGTGTTACAGTGAGGGGTGTGGGGTATATCAGTGTTACAGTGAGGGGTGTGGGTTATATCCGTGTTACAGTGAGGGGTGTGGGGTATATCAGTGTAACAGTGAGGGGTGTGGGGTATATCAGTGTTACAGTGAGGGGTGTGGGGTATATCAGTGTTACAGTGAGGGGTGTGGGGTATATCAGTGTTACAGTGAGGGGTGTGGGGTTTATCAGTGTGTTACAGTGAGGGGTGTGGGGTATATCAGTGTTACAGTGAGGGGTGTGGGGTATATCAGTGTTACAGTGAGGGGTGTGGGGTTTATCAGTGTGTTACAGTGAGGGGTGTGGGGTATATCAGTGTGTTACAGTGAGGGGCGTGGGGTATATCAGAGTGTTACACTGAGGGGTGTGGGGTATATCCGTGTTACAGTGAGGGGTGTGGGGTATATCAGTGTTACAGTGAGGGGTGTGGGGTATATCAGTGTTACAGTGAGGTGGTGTGGGGTATATCAGTGTTACAGTGAGGGGTGTGGGGTATATCAGTGTTACAGTGAGGGGTGTGGGGTATATCAGTGTTACAGTGAGGTGGTGTGGGGTATATCAGTGTTACACTGAGGGGTGTGGGGTATATCCGTGTTACAGTGAGGGGTGTGGGGTATATCAGTGTTACACTGAGGGGTGTGGGGTATATCAGTGTTACAGTGAGGGGTGTGGGGTATATCAGTGTTACAGTGAGGTGGTGTGGGGTATATCAGTGTTACAGTGAGGGGTGTGGGGTATATCAGTGTTACAGTGAGGTGGTGTGGGGTATATCAGTGTTACAGTGAGGGGTGTGGGGTATATCAGTGTGTTATAGTGAGGGGTGTGGGGTATATCAGTGTTACAGTGAGGGGTGTGGGGTATATCAGTGTTACAGTGAGGGGTGTGGGGTATATCAGTGTTACAGTGAGGGGTGTGGGGTATATCAGTGTTACAGTGAGGGGTGTGGGGTATATCAGTGTTACAGTGAGGGGTGTGGGGTATATCAGTGTTACAGTGAGGGATGTGGGGTATATCAGTGTTACAGTGAGGGGTGTGGGGTATATCAGAGTGTTACAGTGAGGGGTGTGGGGTATATCAGTGTGTTACAGTGAGGGGTGTGGGGTATATCAGAGTGTTACAGTGAGGGGTATGCGGTATATCAGTGTTACAGTGAGGGGTGTGGGGTATATGAGTGTTACAGTGAGGGGTGTGGGGTATATGAGTGTTACAGTGAGGGGTGTGGGGTATATCAGTGTTACAGTGAGGGGCGTGGGGTTTATCAGTGTGTTACAGTAAGGGGTGTGGGGTATATCAGTGTGTTACAGTGAGGGGTATGCGGTATATCAGTGTTATAGTGAGGGCTGTGGGGTATATGAGTGTTACAGTGAGGGGTGTGGGGTATATCAGTGTTACAGTGAGGGGTGTGGGGTATATCAGTGTTACAGTGAGGGGCGTGGGGTATATCAGTGTTACAGTGAGCGGTGTGGGGTATATCAGTATTATAGTGAGGTGGTGTGGGGTATATCAGTGTTACAGTGAGGGGGTGGGGTATATCAGTGTTACAGTGTGGGGTGTGGGGTATATCAGTGTTACAGTGAGCGGTGTGGGGTATATCAGTGTTACAGTGAGGGGTGTGGGGTATATCAGTGTTACAGTGAGGGGTGTGGGGTATATCAGTGTTACAGTGAGGGGTGTGGGGTATATCAGTGTAACAGTGAGGGGTGTGGGGTATATCAGTGTTACAGTGAGGGGTGTGGGGTATATCAGTGTTACAGTGAGGGGTGTGGGGTATATCAGTGTTACAGTGAGGGGTGTGGGGTTTATCAGTGTGTTACAGTGAGGGGTGTGGGGTATATCAGTGTTACAGTGAGGGGTGTGGGGTATATCAGAGTGTTACAGTGAGGGAAGTGGGGTATATCAGTGTTACAGTGAGGGGTGTGGGGTATATCAGAGTGTTACAGTGAGGGGTGTGGGGTATATCAGTGTTATAGTGAGGTGGTGTGGGGTATATCAGAGTGTGACAGTGAGGGGTGTGGGGTATATCAGTGTTACAGTGAGGGGTGTGGGGTATATCAGTGTTACAGTGAGGGGTGTGGGGTATATCAGTGTTACAGTGAGGGGTGTGGGGAATATCAGTGTGTTACAGTGAGGTGTGTGGGGTGTTACAGTGAGGGGTGTGGGGTATATCAGTTTTACCGTGAGGGGTGTGGGGTATATCAGTTTTACCGTGAGGGGTGTGGGGTATATCAGTGTTACAGTGAGGGGTGTGGGTTATATCAGTGTTACAGTGAGGGGTGTGGGGTATATCAGAGTGTTACAGTGAGGGGTGTGGGTTATATCAGTGTTACAGTGAGGGGTGTGGGGTATATCAGTGAGTTGCAGTGAGGGGTGTGGGGTATATCAGAGTGTTACAGTGAGGGGTGTGAGGTATATCAGTGTGTTACAGTGAGGGGTGTGGGGTATATAAGTGTTACAGTGAGGGGTGTGGGGTATATAAGTGTGTTACAGTGAGGGGTGTGGGGTATATCAGTGTGTTACAGTGAGGGGTGTGAGGTATATCAGTGTGTTACAGTGAGGGGTGTGGGGTATATAAGTGTTACAGTGAGGGGTGTGGGGTATATCAGAGTGTTACAGTGAGGGGTGTGGGGTATATCAGTGTGTTACAGTGAGGGGTGTGAGGTATATCAGTGTGTTACAGTGAGGGGTGTGGGGTATATAAGTGTTACAGTGAGGGGTGTGGGGTATATAAGTGTTACAGTGAGGGGTGTGGGGTATATCAGTGTGTTACAGTGAGGGGTGTGGGGTACATCAGTGTTGCAGTGAGGGGTGTGAGGTATATCAGTGTGTTACAGTGAGGGGTGTGGGGTATCTCAGTGTTACAGTGATGAGTGTGTGGTATATCACAGTCCGTTAACTATCTGTACATGTTATTCAGCCCCGCAATGGATTGGCACTTTGAATATCGGTCGAGGTGGCGCGCATGCCAGTTACTACCACAAGGCTAATGACCAGGTGAGCATGATATTCAGCCATGGGGTGCGTCGCAATTGATTCCGATGCGCACTCGGTCGCGCGGGAATTGGAAATAGTATCTCCTACTTCTGGGTTTTGCAGCCCCTACAACCCTCCCTATCTCTGTAACCTCCTCCAGCTCCTACACCCCTCCCTATCTCTGTAACCTCCTCCAGCCCCTACACCCCTCCCTATCTCTGTAACCTCCTCCAGCCCCTACACCCCTCCCTATCTCTGTAACCTCCTCCAGCCCCTACACCCCTCCCTATCTCTGTAACCTCCTCCAGCCCCCTACACCCCTCCCTATCTCTGTAACCTCCTTCAGCCCCTACAACCCTCCCTATCTCTGTAACCTCCTCCAGCCCCTACACCCCTCCCTATCTCTGTAACCTCCTTCAGCCCCTACAACCCTCCCTATCTCTGTAACCCCCTCCAGACCCTACACCCCTCCCTATCTCTGTAACCTCCTCCAGCCCCTACAACCCTCCCTATCTCTGTAACCTCCTCCAGCCCCCTACACCCCTCCCTATCTCTGTAACCTCCTCCAGCCCCGACACCCCTCCCTATCTCTGTAACCTCCTCCAGCCCCTACACCCCTCCCTATCTCTGTAACCTCCTCCAGACCCTACACCCCTCCCTATCTCTGTAACCTCCTCCAGACCCTACACCCCTCCCTATCTCTGTAACCTCCTCCAGCCCCTACAACCCTCCCTATCTCTGTAACCTCCTCCAGCCCCTACACCCCTCCCTATCTCTGTAACCTCCTCCAGCCCCTACAACCCTCCCTATCTCTGTAACCTCCTCCAGCCCCGACACCCCTCCCTATCTCTGTAACCTTCACCAGCCCCTACACCCTCCCTATCTCTGTAACCTCCTCCAGCCCCTACACCCCTCCCTATCTCTGTAACCTCCTCCAGCCCCTACACCCCTCCCTATCTCTGTAACCTCCTCCAGCCCCTACACCCCCCCTATCTCTGTAACCTCCTCCAGCCCCTCCCTATCTCTGTAACCTCCTCCAGCCCTACAACCCTCCTATCTCTGTAACCTCCTCCAGCCCCTACACCCCTCCCTATCTCTGTAACCTCCTTCAGCCCTACAACCCTCCTATCTCTGTAACCTCCTCCAGCCCCTACACGCCTGCTGCCCTTGTCCTTCTAGGTGGTAGAGGCCGCGGGTTTGTGAAGTGCTGTCGAAGAAGCCTTGGCGAGTTGCTGCGGTGCATCTTGTAGATGCATTCCTTCCACAAACGGCAGTTGATGTGTGTCACTTGTTAATTTTAAAGCTAAGATTGATAGATTTCTGTTAAACAAAGGTATGAAGGGACATTGGGCAAAGGCGGGTAGATGGAGTTAGGTCGCAGATCAGTCATGATCTCATTGAATGGTGGAGCAGGCTCGAGGGTGGCTGAATGATCTCCTCCTGTTCCTGTGTAACAGGCTCGAGGGGCTGAATGGGCCTCCTCCTGTTCCTGTGTAACAGGCTCGAGGGGGCTGAATGGGCCTCCTCCTGTTCCTGTGTAACAGGCTCGAGGGGGCTGAATGGGCCTCCTCCTGTTCCTGTGTAACAGGCTCGAGGGGCTGAATGGGCCTCCTCCTGTTACTGTGTAACAGGCTCGAGGGGCTGAATGGGCCTCCTCCTGTTCCTGTGTAACAGGCTCGAGGGGGCTGAATGGGCCTCCTCCTGTTCCTGTGTAACAGGCTCGAGGGGCTGAATGGGCCTCCTCCTGTTCCTGTGTAACAGGCTCGAAGGGGCTGAATGGGCCTCCTCCTGTTCCTGTGCAACAGGCTCGAGGGACTGAATGGGCCTCCTCCTGTTCCTGTGTAACAGGCTCGAGGGGGCTGAATGGGCCTCCTCCTGTTCCTGTGTAACAGGCTCGAGGGGGCTGAATGGGCCTCCTCCTGTTCCTGTGTAACAGGCTCGAGGGGGCTGAATGGGCCTCCTCCTGTTCCTGTGTAACAGGCTTGAGGGGGCTGAATGGGCCTCCTCCTGTTCCTGTGTAACAGGCTCGAGGGGCTGAATGGGCCTCCTCCTGTTCCTGTGTAACAGGCTCGAGGGGCTGAATGGGCCTCCTCCTGTTCCTGTGTAACAGGCTCGAGGGGGCTGAATGGGCCTCCTCCTGTTCCTGTGTAACAGGCTTGAGGGGGCTGAATGGGCCTCCTCCTGTTCCTCCTGTTCCTGTGTAACAGGCTTGAGGGGGCTGAATGGGCCTCCTCCTGTTCCTGTGTAACAGGCTCGAGGGGCTGAATGGGCCTCCTCCTGTTCCTGTGTAACAGGCTCGAGGGGCTGAATGGGACTCCTCCTGTTCCTGTGTAACAGGCTTGAGGGGGCTGAATGGGCCTCCTCCTGTTCCTGTGTAGCAGGCTCGAGGGGCCTGAATAGGCCTCCTCCTGTTCCTGTGTAACAGGCTCGAGGGGGCTGAATGGGCCTCCTCCTGTTCCTGTGTAACAGGCTCGAGGGGCTGAATGGGCCTCCTCCTGTTCCTGTGTAACAGGCTCGAGGGAGCTGAATGGGTCTCCTCCTGTTCCTGTGTAACAGGCTCGAGGGGCTGAATGGGCCTCCTCCTATGGTCTATGCTGTGTTGTGTTTTATGGGCAGCTTCGTACAGTGATACTTTGGGTGTTCTCTTCCCACACAGGTACAGGTGGGAGTGGAGTTCGAGGCCAGCACACAGACCCGAGACACCACTTTCTCATTTGGATACCAGCTTGATGTCGCCAAGGCTAATATGGTGTTCAGAGGTGAGGCTGGCCAATCGTGGGGCTGCGCGGGTCAGAGTTCAGGGGGCCAGAGCCAGTGAGCCACAGAGCGAACCACGTGGACAGAGACAGACGACAATGAGAGAGAGAGAGAGAAAATTAGATTCTAGTTTAGATACACAGTAAATTTTGGGGGGGTGAGGAGATCACAGTTTGGGGGGGTGAGGAGATCACAGTTTGGGGGGGTGAGGAGATCACAGTTTGGGGGGGTGAGGAGATCACAGTTTGGGGGGGTGAGGAGATCACAGTTTGGGGGGGTGAGGAGATCACAGTTTGGGGGGGTGAGGAGATCACAGTTTGGGGGGGTGAGGAGATCACAGTTTGGGGGGGTGAGGAGATCACAGTTTGGGGGGGTGAGGAGATCACAGTTTGGGGGGGTGAGGAGATCACAGTTTGGGGGGGTGAGGAGATCACAGTTTGGGGGGGTGAGGAGATCACAGTTTGGGGGGTGAGGAGATCACAGTTTGGGGGGGTGAGGAGATCACAGTTTGGGGGGTGAGGAGATCACAGTTTGGGGGGGTGAGGAGATCACAGTTTGGGGGGGTGAGGAGATCACAGTTTGGGGGGGTGAGGAGATCACAGTTTGGGGGGGGTGAGGAGATCACAGTTTGGGGGGTGAGGAGATCACAGTTTGGGGAGGTGAGGAGATCACAGTTTGGGGGGTGAGGAGATCACAGTATGGGAGGTGAGGAGATCACAGTTTATGGGGTGAGGAGATCACAGTTTGGGGGGTGAGGAGATCACAGTTTGGGGGGTGAGGAGATCACAGTTTGGGGGGTGAGGAGATCACAGTTTGGGGGGTGAGGAGATCACAGTTTGGGGGGTGAGGAGATCACAGTTTGGGGGGTGAGGAGATCACAGTTTGGGGGGCGAGGAGATCACAGTTTGGGAGGCGAGGAGATCACAGTTTGGAGGCGAGCAGATCACAGTTTGGGGGGCGAGGAGATCACAGTATGGGTGGCGAGATCACAGTTTGGGAGGTGAGGAGATCACAGTATGGGAGGTGAGGAGATCACAGTTTGGGCGTTGAGATCACAGTTTGGGGGGTGAGGAGATCACAGTATGGGTGGCGAGATCACAGTTTGGGAGGTGAGGAGATCACAGTATGGGAGGTGAGGAGATCACAGTATGGGAGGTGAGGAGATCACAGTTTGGGGGTTGAGATCACAGTTTGGGAGGTGAGGAGATCACAGTTTGGGGGGTGAGGAGATCACAGTTTGGGGGGTGAGGAGATCACAGTTTGGGGGGTGAGGAGATCACAGTTTGGGGGGTGAGGAGATCACAGTTTGGGGGGTGAGGAGATCACAGTTTGGGGGTTGAGGAGATCACAGTTTGGGGGGGGTGAGGAGATCACAGTTTGGGTGGGGAGGAGATCACAGTTTGGGAGGTGAGGACATCACAGTTTGGGGGGTGAGGAGATCACAGTTTGGGGGTTGAGATCACAGTTTGGGGGGTGAGGAGATCACAGTTTGGGGGGTGAGGAGATCACAGTTTGGGGGGTGAGGAGATCACAGTTTGGGGGTTGAGGAGATCACAGTTTGGGGAGGTGAGGAGATCACAGTTTGGGGGTTGAGGAGATCACAGTTTGGGGGGGGTGAGGAGATCACAGTTTGGGGGGGTGAGGAGATCACAGTTTGGGGGGGTGAGGAGATCACAGTTTGGGGGGGTGAGGAGATCACAGTTTGGGGGGGTGAGGAGATCACAGTTTGGGTGGTGAGGAGATCACAGTTTGGGGGAGGTGAGGAGATCACAGTTTGGGGGGTGAGGAGATCACACTTTGGGAGGTGAGGAGATCACAGTTTGGGGGGTGAGGAGATCACAGTTTGGGGGGTGAGGAGATCACAGTTTGGGGGTTGAGATCACAGTTTGGGGGGTGAGGAGATCACAGTTTGGGGGGTGAGGAGATCACAGTTTGGGGGGTGAGGAGATCACAGTTTGGGGGGTGAGGAGATCACAGTTTGGGGGTTGAGGAGATCACAGTTTGGGGAGGTGAGGAGATCACAGTTTGGGGGTTGAGGAGATCACAGTTTGGGGGGGGTGAGGAGATCACAGTTTGGGTGGGGAGGAGATCACAGTTTGGGGGGTGAGGAGATCACAGTTTGGGGGAGTGAGGAGATCACAGTTTGGGGGTTGAGGAGATCACAGTTTGGGGGGGGGTGAGGAGATCACAGTTTGGGTGGGGAGGAGATCACAGTTTGGGGAGGTGAGGAGATCACAGTTTGGGGGGTGAGGAGATCACAGTTTGGGGGGTGAGGAGATCACAGTTTGGGAGGTGAGGAGATCACAGTTTGGGGGGTGAGGAGATCACAGTTTGGGGGATGAGGAGATCACAGTTTGGGAGGTGAGGAGATCACAGTTTGGGGGGTGAGGAGATCACAGTTTGGGGAGACGAGGAGATCACAGTTTGGGGGGTGAGGAGATCACAGTTTGGGGGGTGAGGAGATCACAGTTTGGGGGGGGTGAGGAGATCACAGTTTGGGGGGTGAGGAGATCACAGTTTGGGGGAGTGAGGAGATCACAGTTTGGGGGAAGCGTGAGGAGATCACAGTTTGGGGGGTGAGGAGATCACAGTTTGGGGGTTGAGGAGATCACAGTTTGGGGGGGGTGAGGAGATCACAGTTTGGGTGGTGAGATCACAGTTTGGGGGGTGAGGAGATCACAGTTTGGGAGGTGAGGAGATCACAGTTTGGGGGAGTGAGGAGATCACAGTTTGGGGGGTGAGGAGATCACAGTTTGGGGGGTGAGGAGATCACAGTTTGGGGGGTGAGGAGATCACAGTTTGGGGGGTGAGGAGATCACAGTTTGGGGGGTGAGGAGATCACAGTTTGGGGGGGCGAGGAGATCACACTTTGGGAGGTGAGGAGATCACAGTTTGGGGGGTGAGGAGATCACAGTTTGGGGGGGCGAGGAGATCACAGTTTGGGGGGTGAGGAGATCACAGTTTGGGAAGTGAGGAGATCACAGTTTGGGGGGTGAGGAGATCACAGTTTGGGGGGTGAGGAGATCACAGTTTGGGGGATGAGGAGATCACAGTTTGGGAGGTGAGGAGATCACAGTTTGGGGGGTGAGGAGATCACAGTTTGGGGAGACGAGGAGATCACAGTTTGGGGGGGTGAGGAGATCACAGTTTGGGGGGTGAGGAGATCACAGTTTGGGAGGTGAGGAGATCACAGTTTGGGGGGTGAGGAGATCACAGTTTGGGGGGTGAGGAGATCACAGTTTGGGGGGGCGAGGAGATCACACTTTGGGAGGTGAGGAGATCACAGTTTGGGGGGTGAGGAGATCACAGTTTGGGGGGGCGAGGAGATCACAGTTGGGGGTGAGGAGATCACAGTTTGGGGGGTGAGGAGATCACAGTTTGGGGGATGAGGAGATCACAGTTTGGGAGGTGAGGAGATCACAGTTTGGGGGGTGAGGAGATCACAGTTTGGGGGGTGAGGAGATCACAGTTTGGGGATGAGGAGATCACAGTTTGGGGATGAGGAGATCACAGTTTGGGGGATGAGGAGATCACAGTTTGGGAGGTGAGGAGATCACAGTTTGGGGGGTGAGGAGATCACAGTTTGGGAGGTGAGGAGATCACAGTTTGGGGGGTGAGGAGATCACAGTTTGGGGGGTGAGGAGATCACAGTTTGGGGGGTGAGGAGATCACAGTTTGGGGGGTGAGGAGATCACAGTTTGGGGGAAGCGTGAGGAGATCACAGTTTGGGGGGTGAGGAGATCACAGTTTGGGGACGTGAGGAGATCACAGTTTGGGAGGTGAGGAGATCACAGTTTGGGGGGTGAGGAGATCACAGTTTGGGGGGAAGCGTGAGGAGATCACAGTTTGGGGGGCGAGGAGATCACAGTTTGGGGGAAGCGTGAGGAGATCACAGTTTGGGGGGTGAGGAGATCACAGTTTGGGGGAAGGGTGAGGAGATCACAGTTTGGGAGGTGAGGAGATCACAGTTTGGGGGAAGCGTGAGGAGATCACAGTTTGCGGGGTGAGGAGATCACAGTTTGGGGGAAGCGTGAGGAGATCACAGTTTGGGGGAAGCGTGAGGAGATCACAGTTTGGGAGGTGAGGAGATCACAGTTTGCGGGGTGAGGAGATCACAGTTTGGGGGAAGCGTGAGGAGATCACAGTATGGGGGAAGCGTGAGCAGATCACAGTTTGGGAGGTGAGGAGATCACAGTTTGCGGGGTGAGGAGATCACAGTTTGGGGGAAGCGTGAGGAGATCACAGTTTGGGGGGTGAGGAGATCACAGTTTGCGGGGTGAGGAGATCCCAGTTTGGGGGAAGCGTGAGGAGATCACAGTTTGGGGGGCGAGGAGATCACAGTTTGGGGGGCGAGGAGATCACAGTTTGGGGGGTGAGGAGATCACAGTTTGGGAGGTGAGGAGATCACAGTTTGGGGGAAGCGTGAGGAGATCACAGTTTGGGGGGTGAGGAGATCACAGTTTGGGGGGTGAGGAGATCACAGTTTGGGGGAAGCGTGAGGAGATCACAGTTTGGGGGGTGAGGAGATCACAGTTTGGGGGGTGAGGAGATCACAGTTTGGGGAGGTGAGGAGATCACAGTTTGGGGGAAGCGTGAGGAGATCACAGTTTGGGGAGGTGAGGAGATCACAGTTTGGGGGGCGAGGAGACCACAGTTTGGGGGGCGAGGAGATCACAGTTTGGGAGGTGAGGAGATCACAGTTTGGGGGGCGAGGAGATCACAGTTTGCGGGGCGAGGAGATCACAGTTTGGGGGGTGAGGAGATCACAGTTTGGGGGGTGAGGAGATCACAGTTTGGGGAGTGAGGAGATCACAGTTTGGGGAGTGAGGAGATCACAGTTTGGGGGGTGAGGAGATCACAGTTTGGGGGGTGAGGAGATCACAGTTTGGGGACGTGAGGAGATCACCGTTTGGGGGGTGAGGAGATCACAGTTTGGGAGGTGAGGAGATCACAGTTTGGGAGGTGAGGAGATCACAGTTTGGGGGAGTGAGGAGATCACAGTTTGGGGGGTGAGGAGACCACAGTTTGCGGGGTGAGGAGATCACAGTTTGGGGGGTGAGGAGATCACAGTTTGGGGGGTGAGGAGATCACAGTTTGGGGAGTGAGGAGATCACAGTTTGGGGGGTGAGGAGATCACAGTTTGGCGGGTGAGGAGATCACAGTTTGGGGACGTGAGGAGATCACAGTTTGGGGGGTGAGGAGATCACAGTTTGGGAGGTGAGGAGATCACAGTTTGGGGGGTGAGGAGATCACAGTTTGGGGGGTGAGGAGATCACAGTTTGGGGGGTGAGGAGATCACAGTTTGGGGACGTGAGGAGATCACAGTTTGGGGACGTGAGGAGATCACAGTTTGGGGGAAGCGTGAGGAGTACCACATGTATCAGAGTCCCGGGAACGAGCGAGCGCGAGTGGCCAGGTTCTCGACAGAAAACTCATGTCTCTAACCTCCTGCCTCCCCCTTCTAGGGTCGGTCGACAGCAACTGGGTGGTGGGGGGCGTGCTGGAGAAGAAGCTCGCCCCCCTACCTTTAACCCTGGCCCTCGGAGCCTTCATGGACCACTTGAAGAGCAAATTTCAGTATGGATTCAGTGTAACTGTCTGTTGAAATGGGGGGAGAGCGGCCGGCGGGGGGGGGGGAGGGGTCATGTCCAGGGGGTGAGGGGTTGTGTCCAGACGAGATTGACCAGAGGGACCAGCGTACTATTACGGCGAGATGGACACTCGTGACGGCATTCCGAAACTCTACACGTTGACCTGACTGAGGGAATTGGGCCCAGGGTATCTCCTGACCCTCTCGGGCCAGTCAATGGGTGTTTATTTATGTATTGGGAACACTTTTACGTAACCGAGTCTTTTGCATGACAGAATTGTAAATGTTGACCTTGCACCCTCTGGGCCCTGGGGTCAAGGATGGCGCGATGTGGCGGAACCAGGGGTCACAGTGCGTCAAACACTTGCCCCCGTCCCGCCGCCACACCGCCCTTCAGATGTGCAGGAACTGAGGGTGTTTGCAAACGATCTCCCAAGTTTGCAGACGACACAAAGCTGGGTGGGCGTGTGTGCTGTGAGGAGGATGCCGAGAAACTCCAGTACGATTTGGACAGGTTGGGCGATTGGGCAGATGCAGTACAATGTGGATAAATGCGAGGTTATCCACTTTGGTGGTAGAAACAGGAAGGCGGATTATTATCTGAACGGCAATAGATTGGGAGAAGGGGAAGTGCAACGAGACCTGGGTGTCCTTGTGCACCAGTCGCGGAAGGTAAGCAAGCAGTTGCAGCAGGCGGTGAAGAAGGCAAATGGTATGTTGGCCTTTGTAGCGAGAGGGTTTGAGTACAGGAACAAGGATGTCTTGATGCAGTTGTACAGGGCCTTGGTGAGGCCACACCTTGAGTATTGTGTGCAGTTTTGGTCGCCTTATCTGAGGAAGGATGTTCTTGCCATGGAAGGAGTGCAGCGAAGATTCACTAGACTGATACCTGGGATGGCAGGAATGACGTATGAGGAGAGATTGGGTCAATTGGGCTTATACTCGCTGGAGTTTAGAAGAATGAGAGGGGATCTCATTGAAACTTATAAAATTCTAACAGGACTAGATGCAGGAAGGATGTTCCCGAAGGCCGGGGAGTCCAGAACCAGGGGTCACAGTCTAAGGATAAGGGGTAAGCCATTTAGGACAGAGATGAGGAGGAATTTCTTCACCCAGAGAGTGGTGAACCTGTGGAATTCACGACGACAGAAGGCAGTAGAGGCCAATTCATTAAATATATTCAAGAAGGAGTTAGATACGTTTCTTAAGGCTAAAGGGATCAAGGGGTATGGGGAGAAAGCAGGGACCGGGTACTGAATTTGGATGATCAGCCATGATCTCATTGAATGGCGGAGCAGGCTCGAAGGGCCGAATGGCCTACTCCTGCTCCTATCTTCTATGTGCTAGGACAGGTTAAGAAAGCACGAGGGGTCCTGGGCTTTATAAATAGAGGCTTAGGTTACGAAAGCCAGGAGGTTATTGCTGAAACGACATCAAACAAGGACAAGGGCAGCAGGCGCGCGGAAACACCACCACCTCCAAGTTCCCCTCCAAGTCACACACACCATCCTGACTTAGAAATATATCGGCCGATCCTTCATCGTCGCTGGGTCAGAATCCTGGAACTCCCTCCCTAACATCACTGTGGGAGTACCTTCACCACACGGACTGCAGTGGTTCAAGGCGGCGGCTCACCACCACCTTCTCAAGGGGCAACTAGGGATGGGCAATAAATGCCGGCCTTGCCAGTGACACCCACATCCCAGGAACGAAGGGAAAAAAAACACGAGTTCGGCCCCAACTGCAGGATAGATTCCCAATTCTGGGCACCGCACTTCAGGACGGATGTCAAGGCCTTTGGAGAGGGTGCAGAGGAGATTTACTACAACGTTTCCAGGGATGAGGGACTTCAGTTACGTGGAGAGACTGGATAAGCTCAGTCAATCTCCCCTTAACCTTCTCTGCTCCAAGAAGAACAACCCCAGCTTCTCCAGTCTCCACGTAACTGAAGTCCCTCATCCCTGGTACCATTCTGGTCAATCTCCTCTTAACCTTCTCTGCTCTAAGGAGAACAACCCCAGCTTCTCCAGTCTCTCTCCGTAACTGAAGTCCCTCATCCCCGGTACCATTCTGGTCACTCTCCTCTTAACCTTCTCTGCTCTAAGGAGAACAACCCCAGCTTCTCCAGTCTCTCCACGTAACTGAAGTCCCTCATCCCCGGTACCATTCTGGTCAATCTCCTCTTAACCTTCTCTGCTCTAAGGAGAACAACCCCAGCTTCTCCAGTCTCTCCACGTAACTGAAGTCCCTCATCCCCGGTACCATTCTGGTCAATCTCCTCTTAACCTTCTCTGCTCCAAGGAGAACAACCCCAGCTTCTCCAGTCTCTCCACGTAACTGAAGTCCCTCATCCCTGGTACAATTCTGGTCAATCTCCCCTTAACCTTCTCTGCTCTAAGGAGAACAACCCCAGCTTCTCCAGTCTCTCCACGTAACTGAAGTCCCTCATCCCTGGTACCATTCTGGTCAATCTCCCCTTAACCTTCTCTGCTCTAAGGAGAACAATCCCAGCTTCTCCAGTCTCTCCACGTCACTGAAGTCCCTCATCCCCGGTACCATTCTGGTCAATCTCCCCTTAACCTTCTCTGCTCTAAGGAGAACAACCCCAGCTTCTCCAGTCTCTCCACGTAACTGAAGTCCCTCATCCCTGGTACCATTCTGGTCAATCTCCCCTTAACCTTCTCTGCTCTAAGGAGAACAACCCCAGCTTCTCCAGTCTCTCCACGTAACTGAAGTCCCTCATCCCCGGTACCATTCTGGTCAATCTCCTCTGCACCCTCTCCAAAGTCTTCATGTCCTTCCTAAAGTGTGGTGCCCAGCTGGGGTCAGACTAGTGTTTTTTAAATTCATTCACGGGATGTGGGCTGGCAAGGCCACACCTGCCCTGAGAAGGTGGTGTGGGTGGGTCTTTGTTTTTTTGAACTGATAGCTAGCAGGTTTTCGATGAGGCTTGCTGGGCCGCCGCAGAGGGCAGTTCCTGGGCTCGGAAGCTTGTCCTATGAGGAGAGAGCGAGTCGAAGGGGCCTAAGCTCCCTGGAATTTAGAAGAATGAGACACCTTGACAGGGTGGATGCTCGGAGGCTGTGTCCCCAAGCTGGAGACTCTAGAACCAGGGGACATTCGCAACTCCTCAGATAATGAAGCAGTCCGTGCCCGCATGCATCAAGACTTGGGACGACACTCAGGCTTGTGCTGATAAGTGACGTTCGCGCCACACAGGTGCCAAGCAATGACCATCTCCAACAAGAGAGAGTCCAACCATCTCCTCTGATGTGCAAAGAATTACCATCTTTTTTTCAGCGCCTTTATGTCACTTGTACATGACCAGAACGGTGCGCAGTGCTCCAAGTGTGGTCTAACCAAGGTATGTGGAGACCAGAACTGTGCACAGTGCTCCAAGTGTGGTCTAACCAAGGTATCTGGAGACCAGAACTGTGCACAGTGCTCCAACTGTGGTCTAACCCAGGTATATGGAGACCAGAACTGTGCACAGTGCTCCAAGTGTGGTCTAACCAAGGTATGTGGAGACCAGAACTGGGCACAGTGCTCCAAGTGTGGTCTAACCAAGGGTATATGGAGACCAGAACTGTGCACAGTGCTGCAAGTGCGGTCTAACCAAGGTATATGGAGACCAGAACTGTGCACAGTGCTCCAAGTGTGGTCTAACCAAGGTATATGGAGACCAGAACTGACGGAGAGAGACTCCCTCTTTAAAAGGGGTCCCTGACGGAGAGAGACTCCCTCTTTAAAAGGGGTCCCTGACGGAGAGAGACTCGCTGTAACTGATCCCAAGGGTGAATTGTATCGGATTGTGTCGCTACATTTGTGCTATTTAATTGAACATCTGTATATAAAACAATGAATAAAATATTGAAATATTCTAAACCCTTCACTTGCGTGTGTCAGTGTGTGTGACGTAATAAAACTCACTACGCACTTGGAGTATAAAGCAAGGCTTTAATCAACTTGTTTCTAAACATGGAGGTCTAGTTGTACTTCACTAGTTCCTGTCTTACAAAATGTCCCTGGACAAGCTGGGCCCACGCCCGAGTATTTATACGCCTTGGACGGCGCCACCAGCTGGCCGTCCAGCGTTATTTCATGTGTAGTTTCTTTATGATGTTGAGATTTATAACAGTGTGAGAGAGTGTCAGTGTGTGAGTGCACTGGATACATCTGCATTCTCCAATCTTTCACCATTTAGGAAACAGATGGAGAAAGTTAAACTCCATACAGCATGCAGGTACAGTAAGCAATTAGGAAGGCAAATGGTGTGTGAATCTTAGTGTGTGTGAGCGTCAGAGAGAGAGAAAGACAGAGGGAGAGAGAAAATGAAAAGCAGGACAAATCCAATCTGGCCATTGCCTATCCACCGTCAACCCTTTGAGTGACATTCCCCAATCAATCCTACCCAACTTGCGCCTCATACCATCGTAGTTTCCTTTATTCAAATTCAGGACCCTAGTCTCAGAGTCAACTACTTCACTCTCCATTTTAATGAAGAATTCAACTATATTATGATCGCTCCTCCCCAAGGGGCCTCGCACAACAAGATTGCTAATTAATCCTTTCTCATTACATAATACCCAGTCTAAGATGGCCTGATCTCTCGTTGGTTCCGCGACATTGGTCCAGGAAACCATCCCCGTATACACTCGAGGAATTCCTCCTCCACAGTATTATTACTAATTTGGTTAGCCCAATCTATCTGCAGATTAAAGTCACCCATGATGGGACAGTGTAGGGGGAGCTTTACTCTATCTAACCCGTGCTGTACCTGCTCTGGGAGTGTTTGATGGGACAGTGGAGAGGGAGCTTTACTCTGTATCTAACCCTGTGCTGTACCTGCCCTGGCAGTGTTTGATGGGACAGTGTAGAGGGAACTTTACTCTGTATCTAACCCCGTGCTGTACCTGCCCTGGGAGTGTTTGATGGGACAGTGTAGAGGGAGCTTTACTCTGCATCTAACCCGTGCTGTACCTGCCCTGGGAGTGTTTGATGGGACAGTGTAGAGGGAGCTTTACTCTGTATCTAACCCCGTGCTGTAGCTGCCCTGGGAGTGTTTGATGGGACAGTGCAGAGGGAGCTTTACTCTGTATCTAACCCTGTGCTGTACCTGCCGTGGGAGTGTTTGATGGGACAGTGTAGAGGGAGCTTTACTCAGTATCTAACCCGTGCTGTACCTGACCTGGGAGTGTTTGATGGGACAGTGTAGAGGGAGCTTTACTCTGTATCTAACCCCGTGCTGTACCTGCCCTGGGAGTGTTTGATGGGACAGTGTAGAGGGAGCTTTACTCTGTATCTAACCCGTGCTGTACCTGCCCTGGGAGTGTTTGATGGGACAGTGTAGAGGGAGCTTTACTCTGTATCTAACCCCGTGCTGTACCTGCCCTGGGAGTGTTTGATGGGACAGTGCAGAGGGAGCTTTACTCTGTATCTAACCCGTGCTGTACCTGCCCTGGGAGTGTTTGATGGGACAGTGTAGAGGGAGCTTTACTCTGTTTCTAACCCCGTGCTGTACCTGCCCTGGGAGTGTTTGATGGGACAGTGTAGAGGGAGCTTTACTTTGTATCTAACCTCGTGCTGTACCTGCCCTGGGAGTGTTTGATGGGACAGTGTAGAGGGAGCTTTACTCTGTATCTAACCCCGTGCTGTACCTGCCCTGGGAGTGTATGATGGGACAGTGTAGAGGGAGCTTTACTCTGTATCTAACCCCGTGCTGTACCTGCCCTGGGAGCGTTTGATGGGACAGTGTAGAGGTAGCTTTACTCTGTATCTAACCCCGTGTTGTTCCTGCCCTGGGAGTGTTTGAGGGGACAGTGTAGAGGGAGCTTTACTCTGTATCTAACCCCGTGCTGTACCTGCCCTGGGAGTGTTTGATGGGACAGTGTAGAGGGAGCTTTACTCTGTATCTAACCCCGTGCTGTACCTGCCCTGGGAGTGTTTGACGGGACAGTGTAGAGGGAGCTTTACTCTGTATCTAACCCGTGCTGTACCTGCCCTGGGAGTGTTTGATGGGACAGTGTTGAGGGAGCTTTACTCTGTATCTAACACATTTTGTACCTGCCCTGGGAGTGTTTGATGGGACAGTGGAGAGGGAGCTTTACTCTGTATCTAACCCGTGCTGTCCCTGCCCTGGGAATGTTTGATGGGACAGTGTAGAGGGAGCGTTACTCTGTATCTAACCCCGTGCTGTACCTGCCCTGGGAGTGTTTGATGGGACAGTGTAGAGGGAGCTTTACTCTGTATCTAACCCCGTGCTGTACCTCCCCTGGGAGTGTTTGATGGGACAGTGTAAAGGGAGCTTTACTCTGTATCTAACACATTTTGTACCTGCCCTGGGAGTGTTTGATGGGACAGTGTCCAGGGAGCTTTACTCTGTATCTAACCCCGTGCTGTACCTGCCCTGGGAGTGTTTGATGGGGACAGTGTAGAGGGAGCTTTACTCAGTATCTAACACATTTTGTACCTGCCCTGGGAGTGTTTGATGGGACAGTGTAGAGGGAGCTTTACTCTGTATCTAACCCCGTGTTGCACCAGCCCTGGGAGTGTTTGATGGGACAGTGTAGAGGGAGCTTTACTCTGTATCTAACCCCGTGCTGTACCTGCCCTGGGAGTGTTTGATGGGACAGTGTAGAGGGAGCTTTACTCTGTATCTAACCCCGTGCTGTACCTGCCCTGGGAGTGTTTGATGGGACAGTGTAGAGGGAGCTTTACTCTGTATCTAACCCGTGCTGTACCTGCCCTGGGAGTGTTTGATGGGACAGTGTTGAGGGAGCTTTACTCTGTATCTAACACATTTTGTACCTGCCCTGGGAGTGTTTGATGGGACAGTGGAGAGGGAGCTTTACTCTGTATCTAACCCGTGCTGTCCCTGCCCTGGGAGTGTTTGATGGGACAGTGTAGAGGGAGCTTTACTCAGTATCTAACACATTTTGTACCTGCCCTGGGAGTGTTTGATGGGACAGTGTAGAGGGAGCTTTACTCTGTATCTAACCCCGTGCTGTACCTGCCCTGGGAGTGTTTGATGGGACAGTGTAGAGGGAGCTTTACTCTGTATCTAACACATTTTGTACCTGCCCTGGGAGTGTTTGATGGGACAGTGTAGAGGGGAGCTTTACTCTGTATCTAACCCCGTGCTGTACCTGCCCTGGGAGTGTTTGATGGGACAGTGTAGAGGGAGCTTTACTCAGTATCTAACACATTTTGTACCTGCCCTGGGTGCTCTAGTTCCTGCGATTGTCCAGCAGAGGGAGAACGAATAATCCCCTCCGATAGGGAACAGGCTGCCCGGTGTCTGTAAATGGGGAGAGGTGGGTGAGAGGGTTAATCACCCTCCGATAGGGAACAGGCTGCCCGGTGTCTGTAAATGGGGAGAGGTGGGTGAGAGGGTTAATCCCCTCCGATAGGGAACAGGCTGCCCGGTGTCTCTAAATGGGGAGAGGTGGGTGAGAGTGTTAATCCCCTCCGATAGGGAACAGGCTGCACGGTGTCTGTAAATGGGGAGAGGTGGGTGAGAGGGTTAATCCCCTCCGATAGGGAACAGGCTGCCCGGTGTCTGTAAATGGGGAGAGGTGGGTGAGAGGGTTAATCCCCTCTGATAGGGAACAGGCTGCCCGGTGTCTGTAAATGGGGAGAGGTGGGTGAGAGGGTTAATCCCCTCCGATAGGGAACAGGCTGCCCGGTGTCTGTAAATGGGGAGAGGTGGGTGAGAGGGTTAATCCCCTCCGATAGGGAACAGGCTGCCCGGTGTCTGTAAATGGGGAGAGGTGGGTGAGAGGGTTAATCCACTCAGATAGGGAACAGGCTGCCCGGTGTCTGTAAATGGGGAGAGGTGGGTGAAAGGGTTAAAGTAAGATCTGAAGAAATTTCTAAGTACCTCCTCTCATCTTCCATTGGTTTGGAGGTTCTGCTCTGATCCCATTGCATTCAGAAAGCATTTTCCCCACTTAAACTGCGGGAGGCTGGTTTGAAGAGAGGGGACTGTGTGAGAAGAGAGACATCAAGTGCTGATCGAGAGACACAGCTGAAGGAACGAGGGAACGGATTCGCATCCAACATGAGTGAGGTGAGGTTCAGTCCGATAGTGTGTAATGTAAGGACCAAGTTAACCGTGACTGAGGTGAGAGAGACAGGATTAAAGAGACAGAGATCGAAGAGTCAGCAAGAGAGAGAGGGACAGAGAGAGAGAGAGAGAGAGAGACAGACAGAGAGAGGGACACAGAGCGAGAGAGAGGGACAGAAAGAGACAGAGAGGGAGAGAGAGAGAGAGAGTCAGACAGAGGAGACAGAGCGAGAGAGAGACGGAGAGAGAAAAGCGAAACACACACCACAAGGATCTGGATTAATGGTCTCACATTACCCACTGCCCTAGCCCCCTGGGTCAGAGGGTCGTGAGTTCGAGTCCTACTCCAGAGACTTGAGCCCCATTGTCCAGGCCGACACTTCTGGTGCAGTACTGAGGGAGCGCCGCACTGTCGGAGGGATAGTACTGAGGGAGCGCCGCACTGTCGGAGGGGCAGTACTGAGGGAGTGCTGCACTGTCGGAGGGGCAGTACTGAGGGCGCGCCGCACTGTCGGAAATGCAGTACTGAGGGAGCGCCGCACTGTCGGAGGGGCAGTACTGAGGGAGCGCCGCACTGTCGGAAGTGCAGTACTGAGGGAGCGCCGCACTGTCGGAGGGGCAGTACTGAGGGAGTCCCTATCACTCATCACCCCTGTGCTCGCTGACCTACATTGGCTCCCGGTTAAGCAATGCTTCGAATTTCAAATTCTCATACTTGTGTTCTAATCCCTCCATGGCCCTCGCTCCCTCCCTATCTCTGTAACCTCCTCCAGTCCCTACACCCCTCCCTATCACTGTAACCTCCTTCAGCCCCTACACCCCTCCCTATCTCTATAACCTCCTCCAGCCCCTACAATCCTCCCTATCTCTGTAACCTCCTCCAGCCCCTACAACCCTCCCTATCTCTGTAACCTCCTCCAGCCCCTACACCCCTCCCTATCTCTGTAACCTCCTCCAGCCCCTACACCCCTCCCTATCTCTGTAACCTCCTCCAGCCCCTACACCCCTCACTATCTCTGTAACCTCCTCCAGCCCC
Source organism: Somniosus microcephalus (assembly GCF_052327205.1). Lineage (NCBI taxonomy): Eukaryota > Metazoa > Chordata > Chondrichthyes > Squaliformes > Somniosidae > Somniosus > Somniosus microcephalus. Next base: position 139,740 of record NW_028225784.1, read on the forward strand.
CTACACCCCTCCCTATCTCTGTAACCTCCTCCAGCCCCTACAACTCTCCGAGATCTCTGCAATCCTCCAATTCTGTCCTCTTGAGCATCCCCCGATTTCCATCGCTCCACCATTGGCGGCCGTGCCTTCAGCCGCCTGGGGCCCCGAGCTCTGGAATTCCCTCCCTAAACCTCTCCGCCTCTCTCTCCTCCTTTAAGACGCTCCTTAAAACCTCCCTCTTTGACCCAGCTTTTGGTCACCTGCCCTAATATCTCCTGATGT
>NW_028225784.1:147500-161917 GCF_052327205.1 Somniosus microcephalus
ACTGAGGGAGCGCCGCACTGTCGGAGGGGCGGTACTGAGGGAGCGCCGCACTGTCGGAGGGGCGGTACTGAGGGAGCGCCGCACTGTCGGAGGGGCGGTACTGAGGGAGCGCCGCACTGTCGGAGGGGCGGTACTGAGGGAGCGCCGCACTGTCGGAGGGGCAGTACTGAGGGAGCGCCGCACTGTCGGAGCGGCGGTACTGAGGGAGCGCCGCACTGTCGGAGGGGCGGTACTGAGGGAGCGCCGCACTGTCGGAGGGGCGGTACTGAGGGAGCGCCGCACTGTCGGAGGGGCGGTACTGAGGGAGTGCCGCACTGTCGGAGGGGCGGTACTGAGGGAGCGCCGCACTGTCGGAGGGGCGGTACTGAGGGAGCGCCGCACTGTCGGAGGGGCGGTACTGAGGGAGCGCCGCACTGTCGGAGGGGCGGTACTGGGGGAGCACCGCACTGTCGGAGGGGCAGCTGATCTGGTCATTATGACTGCTGTTTGTGGGAGCTTGCTGTGCACAAATTGATGCCGCATTTCCTACATTACAACAGTGACCACACTTCAAAACAAGTACTTCATTGGCTGTAAAGCGCGGACATTTTAATCGGTGCTAAATCCTCCCTTCTATCTAACTCGAAATCCCTTTTTCTTTGAATATATTTCTGCATGTAGTGACCTAAGGGCAAATCTTTCATCTATATTTAGCAATCACCAATCAGGCTGTCTGTCCCTATCGGAGGGGATTAACCCTCTCCCCATTTACAGACACCGGGCAGCCTGTTCCCTATCGGAGGGGATTAACCCTCTCAGCCACCTCTCCCCATTTACAGACAGCGGGCAGTCTGTCCCTATCAGAGGGGATTAACCCTCTCATCCACCTCTCCCCATTTACAGACACCAGGCAGCCTGTTCCCTATCGGAGGGGATTAACGCTCTCACCCACCTCTCCCCATTTACAGACACCGGGCAGCCTGTTCCCTATCGGAGGGGATTATCCCTCTCACCCACCTCTCCCCATTTACAGACACCGGGCAGCCTGTTCCCTATCTGAGTGGATTAACCCTCTCACCCACCTCTCCCCATTTACAGACACCGGGCAGCCTGTTCCCTATTGGAGGGGATTAACCCTCTCACCCACCTCTCCCCATTTACAGACACCGGGCAGCCTGTTCCCTATCGGAGGGGGATTAACCCTCTCACCCACCTCTCCCCATTTACAGACACCGGGCAGCCTGTTCCCTATCGGAGGGGGATTAACCCTCTCACCCACCTCTCCCCATTTACAGACACCGTGCAGCCTGTTCCCTATTGGAGGGGATTAACCCTCTCACCCACCTCTCCCCATTTACAGACACCGGGCAGCCTGTTCCCTATCGGAGGAGGATTAACCCTCTCACCCACCTCTCCCCATTTACAGACACCAGGCAGCCTGTTCCCTATTGGAGGGGATTAACCCTCTCACCCACCTCTCCCCAGTTAGAGAGAGAGAGAGACTCCCTCTTTAAAAGGGGTCCGTGACGGAGTGAGAGATCCCACTGCCTCAACCCTCCCCCACTTCCAATACAAACCGTGGGCTCGCTGGGAGGTAGAAATTTGTTTGTTTGGTGAAGCGAATGGAACAAGGGCCCTGGAGGCTTAATTTATACTGAGACGGATGTGAACACAGCTTGAAGGAAAAGAATTGTGGATAATTGTCAGAGAGACGGAGAGAGAGACGGAGAGAGAGAGACAGAGAGAGAGACAGAGAGACAGAGAGAGAGAGAGAGAGAGAGAGAGAGAGAGAGAGCGAGAGAGAGACAGAGAGAGAGACAGAGAGAGAGACAGAGAGACACAGAGAGAGAGACAGAGAGACAGAGAGACAGAGACAAAGATTAGATTCCAGCCTGTAACTCACTCCCGGGTATCTGTTATTCTATATATAAACCCCCCCAAACCCCTCGATTAGATTCCAGCCTGTAACTCACTCCCGGGTATCCGTTATTCTGTATATAAACCCCCCGAACCCCTCGATTAGATTCCAGCCTGTAACTCACTCCCGGGTATCTGTTATTCTATATATAAACCCCCCGAACCCCTCGATTAGATTCCAGCCTGTAACTCACTCCCGGGTATCTGTTATTCTCCATATAAACCCCCCCGAACCCCTCGATTAGATTCCAGCCTGTAACTCACACCTGGGTATCTGTTATTCTATATATAAACCCCCCGAACCCCTCGATTAGATTCCAGCCTGTAACTCACTCCCGGGTATCTGTTATTCTATATATAAACCCCCCGAACCCCACGATTAGATTCCAGCCTGTAACTCACTCCCGGGTATCTGTTACTCTATATATAAACCCCCCGAACCCCTCGATTAGATTCCAGCCTGTAACTCACTCCCGGGTATCTGTTATTCTATATATAAACTCCCCGAACCCCTCGATTAGATTCCAGCCTGTAACTCACTCCCAGGTATCTGTTATTCTATATATAAACCCCCCGAACCCCTCGATTAGATTCCAGCCTGTAACTCACTCCCGGGTAGCTGTTATTCTATATATAAACCCCCCCTGAACCCCTCGATTAGATTCCAGCCTGTAACTCACTCCCGGGTATTTGTTATTCTATATATAAACCCCCCGAACCCCTCGATTAGATTCCAGCCTGTAACACACTCCCGGGTATCTGTTATTCTATATATAAACCCCCCGAACCCCTCGATTAGATTCCAGCCTGTAACTCACTCCCAGGTATCTGTTATTCTATATATAAACCCCCCGAACCCCTCGATTAGATTCCAGCCTGTAACTCACTCCCGGGTATCTGTTATTCTATATATAAACCCCCCGAACCCCTCGATTAGATTTAGCCTGTAACTCACTCCCGGGTATCTGTTATTCTATATATAAACCCCCCCGAACCCCTCGATTAGATTCCAGCCTGTAACTCACTCCCGGGTATCTGTTATTCTATATATAAACCTCCCCGAACCCCTCGATTAGATTCCAGCCTGTAACTCACTCCCGGGTATCTGTTATTCTATACATAAAACCCCCCGAACCCCTCGATTAGATTCCAGCCTGTAACTCACTCCCGGGTATCTGTTATTCTATATATAAACCCCCCGAGCCCCTCGATTAGATTCCAGCCTGTAACTCACTCCCGGGTATCTGTTATTCTATATATAAACCCCCCGAACCCCTCGATTAGATTCCAGCCTGTAACTCACTCCCGGGTATCTGTTATTCTATATATAAACCCCCCGAACCCCTCGATTAGATTCCAGCCTGTAACTCACTCCCGGGTATCTGTTATTCTATATATAAACCCCCCGAACCCCTCGATTAGATTCCAGCCTGTAACTCACTCCCGGGTATCCGTTATTCTATATATAAACCCCCCCGAACCCCTCGATTAGATTCCAGTCTGTAACTCACTCCCGGGTATCTGTTATTCTATATATAAACCCCACCGAACCCCCCCGATTAGATTCCAGCCTGTAACTCACTCCCGGGTATCTGTTATTCTATATATAAACCCCCCCGAACCCCTCGATTAGATTCCAGCCTGTAACACACTCCCGGGTATCTGTATATTCTATATGTAAACCCCCTGAACCCTTCGATTAGATTCCAGCCTACATCTTGATCTAGCCAACCTCATTATCTCTTTCTCTCTCTCTTTTCTAGATCACGAACAGAGACGCAGCGAGAGTTGCTGAATCTCCTTCTAACAGCGAGAGTGGTACGCAGACTTTTTACACTTACGGTCGGATCTCTGCTCCATGCCTCAGTACCCCCAAGCAAGGGGGGGAAAGAGGGGAGACTGTGTATCGCCCCTGACTCACAATAGAGATACCACTCCCTTCTCCCCGCCCCCTCCCGAGACGCTGCCCCTCAACTCCAGTCCCGCTCTCTCCGCCTCTCGCTCGCTCTCTCCGTCTCTCGCTCTATCTCCCTCGGTCTCTCGCTCGCTCTCTCTCCCTCGGTCTCTCGCTCGCTCTCTCTCTCTCGGTCTCTCGCTCGCTCTCTCTCTCTCGGTCTCTCGCTCGCTCTCGGCCTCTCGCTCGCTCTCGGTCTCTCGCTCGCTCGCTCTCTCTCGGTCTCTCGCTCGCTCTCTCTCTCTCGGTCTCTCGCTCGCTCTCTCTCTCTCTCTCGGTCTCTCGCTCGCTCTCTCTCTCTCTCTCCCTCGGTCTCTCGCTCGCTCTCTCTCTCTCTCTCCCTCGGTCTCTCGCTCGCTCTCTCTCTCACCCTCGGTCTCTCGCTCGCTCTCTCTCTCTCGGTCTCTCGCTCGCTCTCTCTCTCTCGGTCTCTCGCTCGCTCTCTCTCTCTCGGTCTCTCGCTCTCTCTCTCTCGGTCTCTCGCTCGCTCTCTCTCTCTCTCGGTCTCTCGCTCGCTCTCTCTCCCTCGGTCTCTCTCCCTCGGTCTCTCGCTCGCTCTCTCTCTCTCGGTCTCTCGCTCGCTCTCTCTCCCTCGGTCTCTCGCTCGCTCTCTCTCCCTCGGTCTCTCGCTCGCTCTCTCTCCCTCGGTCTCTCGCTCGCTCTCTCTCCCTCGGTCTCTCGCTCGCTCTCTCTCCCTCGGTCTCTCGCTCGCTCTCTCTCCCTCGCTCGCTCTCTCTCCCTCGGTCTCTCGCTCGCTCTCTCTCCCTCGGTCTCTCGCTCGCTCTCTCTCTCTCTCGGTCTCTCGCTCGCTCTCTCTCTCGGTCTCTCGCTCGCTCTCTCTCTCTCGGTCTCTCGCTCTCTCTCTCTCTCTCTCTCGGTCTCTCGCTCGCTCTCTCTCTCTCTCTCGGTCTCTCGCTCGCTCTCTCTCCCTCGGTCTCTCGCTCGCTCTCTCTCTCTCGGTCTCTCGCTCGCTCTCTCTCCCTCGGTCTCTCGCTCGCTCTCTCTCCCTCGGTCTCTCGCTCGCTCTCTCTCCCTCGGTCTCTCGCTCGCTCTCTCTCCCTCGGTCTCTCGCTCGCTCTCTCTCCCTCGGTCTCTCGCTCGCTCTCTCTCCCTCGGTCTCTCGCTCGCTCTCTCTCCCTCGGTCTCTCGCTCGCTCTCTCTCCCTCGGTCTCTCGCTCGCTCTCTCTCCCTCGGTCTCTCGCTCGCTCTCGCTCTCTCTCTCGCTCTCTCTCTCGCTCTCTCTCTCGCTCTCCCTCTCGCTCTCCCTCTCGCTCTCCCTCTCGCTCTCCCTCTCGCTCTCCCTCTCGCTCGCTCTCTCTCTCGGTCCCTGGGGCCTTCAATTAAAGGAGTTCTATTTTCACTGTAGCCTTTATTAGAAAACCCTTGTTCAGAAATAAATGCAGAGCACTGTGTGACATTTAACCCTTTCACCACACTCCCCCACCCTGAGCTAGAACAGATACCGCGGTACAGATCCTCCGTGACATCTTCCCCTCCCCTCCCCTCCGATCCCCCGCCCCTCCGATCCCCTGGGCCTTCACTCAGCCCACTCCCTCTCTGACTGACTGACCTCCTTTCTCTCTTTCTCTCTCTCTCTCTCGCTCCCCCTCCTCAACAGACAAGGCCCAGAACCCTGGCAAGGCGGACGAGGAGATCGACATCGATTTGAACGCGCCCGAGACGGAGAAGGCGGCCCTGGCCATCCAGGGCCAGTTCCGGAAATTCCAGAGGAAGAAGAAACCGAACGCAGCCTCCTGAACCGCGAGGCCCCGGGGACGGCCATTGCTGGGGGCAACCACAGACAGAGCAGAGAGCGAGTTAGAGCCACAGAACACAAAATCTATATTAATATGTACAATTCTACTCCATTCTTGCATGCACTTTAGGCTTAAAACCGTATTAGCAAATTATATTTATTGGCTGGTCAAGGGGCCGTTGTCATGGAGTTGGCCCTTTGAGCGGCCATTTTGTTTTTTTTGCTGGCCGAGCGGGAAAAATCCACGTCGAAACGACACGGCTACCCGCCGACAGCTTCGGCAAGCGTTTTTCTCTATTTCCCCCTCCTCTGCTACACGCCCCCCCCACCTGCCCACCAGCTTTACCAGTCCAGAGGGTCTCAAGGCCTCAGGCGAGGCTCTCTCTGGGGAGGCCTCCATTGGCGTCGCCCTCTCGTGGGATGGACACCCACCCCCCTTCCCCCCTGCTGCTCCTCCGCCTCTCGCCTTGCAAAGCCCCGGTTGTGTGGGCCGGGGACCGAGGATGCAGGAGAGAGAATAGGCCTTCAAATCTATTCCCAGGCTCTCATAAGGCCTGCATTCGAACCGGTTTCCCCCCTCACTTCCCCGAGAGAAAGGGGGAGCCAGACAAGCGGAGAGCAGGCCGCCAAGGTTCCTTCCCGCCCGCCCCCATCAAACCAATTCAAAGAAGTCTCGAACGAGAGACGCCCCCACGATATCGGTCTCGCTTTCCAATTTCCGCCAAGCGATTTTCAGGAGGAATGTCTCTCAGGTGGCGGGGATTGGAGACGGGGGAAGGGCTACGAGGAGGCTGCGGTAGAACCCCTCCTCATCCCAACTTGGGCCGGGCTCCCCCGAAGGCAGGGGGTCAGGTTGGCACCAGACTGACACCAACTCGAGGCCGCAGCTGCCCTCTTCAAATTGCAAACGGCCCACGGCGCTGGGGTAGGGAGGGGTCACTGGGTGCCTGCCCCGGGAGTGTTTGATGGGACAGTGTAGAGGGAGCTTTACTCTGTATCTAACCCCGTGCTGTACCTGCCCTGGGAGTGTTTGATGGGACAGTGTAGAGGGAGCTTTACTCTGTATCTATCCCCGTGCTGTACCTGCCCTGGGAGTGTTTGATGGGACAGTGTAGAGGGAGCTTTACTCTGTATCTAACCCCGTGCTGTACCTGCCCTGGGAGTGTTTGATGGGACAGTGTAGAGGGAGCTTTACTCTGTATCTAACCCGTGCTGTACCTGCCCTGGGAGTGCTGATGGGACAGTGTAGAGGGAGCTTTACTCTGTATCTAACCCCGTGCTGTACCTGCCCTGGGAGTGTTTGATGGGACAGTGTAGAGGGAGCTTTACTCTGTATCTAACCCGTGCTGTACCTGACCAGAGAGTGCTGATGGGACAGTGTAGAGGGAGCTTTACTCTGTATCTAACCCCGTGCTGTACCTGCCCTGGGAGTGTTTGATGGGACAGTGTAGAGGGAGCTTCACTCTGTATCTAACCCGTGCTGTACCTGACCAGAGAGTGCTGATGGGACAGTGTAGAGGGAGCTTTACTCTGTATCTAACCCCGTGCTGTACCTGCCCTGGGAGTGTTTAATGGGACAGTGCAGAGGGAGCTTTACTCTGTATCTACCCCTTGTGACCCCACCTTATTGTTCTTTGCTGTAATGTTTTCCTGACTGACCTGTTTGGACACCATTTACACCTTTGATTGCTGTTATTATCTCTCTGCCGAGGTGTGATAAATGGCAGTTAGAAAGATTACCTGTAAACATCTGACATTATTCTCTGACTATATAAGCTGTGTTTTTATGCATCTCTCCACTTCATCTGATGAAGGAGCAGCGCTCCGAAAGCTTGTGATTTCAAATAAAGCTGTTGGACTATAACCTGGTGTTGTGTGATTTCTTACATTTGTCCACCCCAGTCCAACACCGGCATCTCCACACCAGTGTTTGATGGGACAGTGTAGAGGGAGCTTTACTCTGTATCTAACCCGTGCTGTCCCTGCCCTGGGAGTGTTTGATGGGACAGTGTAGAGGGAGCTTTACTCTGTATCTAACCCGTGCTGTACCTGACCAGAGAGTGCTGATGGGACAGTGTAGAGGGAGCTTTACTCTGTATCTAACCCCGTGCTGTACCTGCCCTGGGAGTGTTTGATGGGACAGTGTAGAGGGAGCTTCACTCTGTATCTAACCCGTGCTGTACCTGACCAGAGAGTGCTGATGGGACAGTGTAGAGGGAGCTTTACTCTGTATCTAACCCCGTGCCGTACCTGCCCTGGGAGTGTTTGATGGGACAGTGTAGAGGGAGCTTTACTCTGTATCTAACCCGTGCTGTACCTGCCCTGGGAGTGTTTGATGGGACAGTGTCGAGGGAGCTTTACTCTGTATCTAACCCCGTGCTGTACCTGCCCTGGGAGTGTTTGATGGGACAGTGTAGAGGGAGCTTTACTCTGTATCTAACCCGTGCTGTACCTGCCCTGGGAGTGTTTGATGGGACAGTGTAGAGGGAGCTTTACTCTGTATCTAACCCCGTGCTGTACCTGCCCTGGGAGTGTTTGATGGGACAGTGTAGAGGGAGCTTTACTCTGTATCTAACCCCGTGCTGTACCTGCCCTGGGAGTGTTTGATGGGACAGTGTAGAGGGAGCTTTACTCTGTATCTAACCCCGTGCTGTACCTGCCCTGGGAGTGTTTGATGGGGACAGTGTAGAGGGAGCTTTACTCTGTATCTAACCCTGTGCTGTACCTGCCCTGGGTGTGTTTGATGGGACAGTGTAGAGGGATAGAGCAGATGAATGCGTGGCTAAAGAGTTGGTGCAGGAGGGAGGGCTTTAGTTTCCTGGATCACTGGGCCTGCTTCTGGGGAAGGTGGGACTTGTACAAGTCGGACGGGTTGCACCTGAACCAGAGCGGGACAAATATCCTTGCGGGGAGGTTTGCTAGCACTGTTCGGGGGGGTTCAAACTAAAATGGCAGGGGGTTGGGAACCTGAGCAGGGAGACAGAGGAAAGGAAAACCGGGATAAAAGCAAAAGATAGGAAGGAGAAAAACAAAAGTGGCGGTCAGAGAAATCAACGGTTTAAATCAAACGTGGCCACAGTAAATAATAATTCTAATAGGTCTAAGAGCGTTAAAAAAACAAGCCTGAAGGCTTTGTGTCTTAATGTGAGGAGCATTTGTAATAAGGTGGATGAATTGGCTGCGCAAATAGAGGTAAACGAATACGATTTGGTTGGGATTACGGAAACGTGGCTCGAGGATGGCCAAGACTGGGAACTCAACATCCAGGGGTATTCGATATTCAGGAAAGATAGGCAAAAAGGAAAGGGAGGTGGGGTACCATTATTGGTTAAAGAGGGGATTAATACAATTGTAATGAAGGATATTAGCTCTGATGATGTGGAATCTGTATGGGTAGAATTGAGAAATACTAAGGGGATAAAAACATTAGTGGGAGTGGTATATAGACCTCCAAACAGTAAGGCGGAGGTTGGGGATGGCATTAAAAGGGAAATTAAAGAAGCGTGCAATAAGGGCACAGCAGTCATCATGGGTGACTTTAATCTACATATAGATTGGGCTAACTAAATGAGTAACAATACTGTGGAGGAGGAATTCCTGGAGTGTTTACGGGATGGTTTCCTGGACCAATATGTCGAGGAACCAACCAGAGATCAGGCCATCTTAGACTGGGTATTATGTAACGAGAAAGGATTAATTAGCAATCTTGTTGTACGAGGCCCCTTGGGTCGGAGCGATCATAATATGATCGAATTCTTCATTAAGATGGAGAATGAAGTAGTTGACTCAGAGACTAGGGTCCTCAATTTAAATAAAGGAAACTACGATGGTCTGAGGAGCGAGTTGGGTAGGATTGAGTGGGGAATGGCGCTCAAAGGGTTGACGGTGGATAGGCAATGGCAAACATTCAAAGACCGAATGGATGAGCTACAGAATTTGTTCATCCCAGTTTGGCATAAAAATAAAACAAAAAAGGTGACTCAACCGTGGCTAACAAGGGAAATTAGGGATAGCATAAGATCCAAGGAGAGGACATATAAATTGGCTAGAAAAAGCAATAATCCTGAGGATTGGGAGCAGTTTAGGAGTCGACAAAGGGATTAATTAAGAAAGGGAAAATAGAATATGAGAGTAAGCTAGCAGGGAACATAAAAACTGACTGTAAAAGCTTTTATAGATATGTGAAGAGAAAAAGATTGGTGAAGTCAAGCGTAGGTCCCTTACAGTCAGAATCAGGGGAATTTATAATGGGAAACAAGGAAATGGCAGACCAACTAAATACATACTTTGGTTCTGTCTTCACAAAGGAGGACACAAATAACCTCCCAGAGATGCCGGGGAACATAGGGTCTGATGAAAGAGAGGAACTGAAAGAAATCAGTATTTGTAGGAAAATGGTGTTAGGAAAATTGATGGGACTGAAGGCCGATAAATCCCCAGGGCCTGATGGTCTACATCCCAGGGTACTTAAGGAAGTGGCCCTAGAGATAGTAGATGCATTACTGGTCATCTTCCAGAACTCGATAGACTCTGGAACGGTACCCATGGATTGGAGGGTAGCTAATGTTACCCCACTGTTCAAAAAAGGTGGTAGAGAAAAAGCGGGGAATTATAGACCGGTAAGCCTGACATCGGTAGTGGGGAAAATGCTAGAGTCCATTATAAAAGATGTAATAGCAGAGCACTTGGAAAGCAGTGACAGGATCGGGCAAAGTCAACACACCCATCATAATGAAGTGTTTCGAGAGACTGGTCCTGGCTCACATCAAAGCCAGTGTTCCCGCCTCTCTTGACCAACGCCAGTTTGCCTATCGTGCAAACAGATCAACGGAGGATGCAATCACAACTGCTCTACACTCTGCACTGAATCACTGAGACGGTAAGGAGACCTACATCAGAATGCTGTTCATAGACTACAGCTCAGCATTCAACGCTATCGTCCACAACAAGCTGGCCACCAAACTCCAAACTCTTGGCCTGAACACTTCCCTCTACAACTGGACCCTGGACTTCCTAACAAACAGACCTCAGTCTGTCAAATTAGGTAACCACACCTCCCCGCCCCTGACCCTGAACACGGGGGCCCCACAAGGATGTGTGCTGAGCCCCCTCCTCTGCTCCCTCTTCACCCACGACTGTGTGGCTGTTCATGGTTCCAACACCATCATCAAGTTTGCGGATGACACCACGGTAGTAGGCCAGATCACCAACAACGATGAGTCAGCCTACAGGGAGGAGGTCCAGCATCTCGTGAAGTGGTGCGCCGATAACAACCTGGCCCTTAACATCAAGAAAACCAAAGAAATCATTGTGGACTTCAGGAAGTCTAAAGGCGGAAGTCACACCCCCATCAACATCCATGGGGCTGTGGTGGAAAGGGTGGACAGCTTTAAGTTCCTCGGAGTCCACATCACGGAAGACCTCTCTTGGTCCCTCAATACCTCCTCTCTGGTGAAGAAGGCCCAGCAGCGCCTATATTTCCTAAGGAGGCTGAAGGGATGTAACCTGTCACCCCTGATCCTCTCTAACTTTTACCGCTACACAATAGAGAGCATCCTGACGAACTGTATCACAGTATGGTATGGCAGCTGTAGCTCCTATGACCGGAAAGCCCTGCAGCGGGTAGTCAAAACTGCCCAACGCATTACCGGCACCCGGCTACCGACCATAGAGCACATCTACCAGAAACGCTGTTTACGGAGGTCACGGACCATCATCAAAGACCCTACCCACCCCAGCCACAGTCTGTTCGCCCTCCTGCCATCTGGGAGACGCTACAGATGCATTCGCACCCGTACGACCAGATTTAGGAACAGCTTCTTTCCCAGGGCTGTCATCCTACTGAACTCCACAAATAAACTCTAAAGCCTGCACATCTGCCAATGCACTTTATTGTGGTCATGTTTATGTTAATGTATTACAAGCCAAATGAATGTTGAATGTTTAAATGTCTTAATCTAAATGTACACTCTCGGGAGCCGCAAGCCTACATTTCGTTGTACTGCACTTGTACACTAACAATGACAATAAAAGTTGACACTGAGGGATTGGCGATGCGGAGACGCTGAGGGATTGGCGATGCAGAGACGCTGAGGGATTGGCGATGCAGAGACGCTGAGGGATTGGCGATGCAGACGCTGAGGGATTGGCGATGCAGACGCTGAGGGATTGGCGATGCAGACGCTGAGGGATTGGCGATGCAGACGCTGAGGGATTGGCGATGCAGACGCTGAGGGATTGGCGATGCAGACGCTGAGGGATTGGCGATGCAGACGCTGAGGGATTGGCGATGCAGACGCTGAGGGATTGGCGATGCAGACGCTGAGGGATTGGCGATGCAGACGCTGAGGGATTGGCGATGCAGACGCTGAGGGATTGGCGATGCAGACGCTGAGGGATTGGCGATGCAGACGCTGAGGGATTGGCGATGCAGACGCTGAGGGATTGGCGATGCAGACGCTGAGGGATTGGCGATGCAGACGCTGAGGGATTGGCGATGCAGACGCTGAGGGATTGGCGATGCAGACGCTGAGGGATTGGCGATGCAGACGCTGAGGGATTGGCGATGCAGACGCTGAGGGATTGGCGATGCAGACGCTGAGGGATTGGCGATGCAGACGCTGAGGGATTGGCGATGCAGACGCTGAGGGATTGGCGATGCAGACGCTGAGGGATTGGCGATGCAGACGCTGAGGGATTGGCGATGCAGACGCTGAGGGATTGGCGATGCAGACGCTGAGGGATTGGCGATGCAGACGCTGAGGGATTGGCGATGCAGACGCTGAGGGATGGGCGATGCAGACGCTGAGGGATGGGCGATGCAGACGCTGAGGGATGGGCGATGCAGACACAGGGATGGGCGATGCAGACACTGAGGGATGGGCGATGCAGACACTGAGGGATGGGCGATGCAGACACTGAGGGATGGGCGATGCAGACACTGAGGGATGGGCGATGCAGACACTGAGGGATGGGCGATGCAGACACTGAGGGATGGGCGATGCAGACACTGAGGGATGGGCGATGCAGACACTGAGGGATGGGCGATGCAGACACTGAGGGATGGGCGATGCAGACACTGAGGGATGGGCGATGCAGACACTGAGGGATGGGCGATGCAGACACTGAGGGATGGGCGATGCAGACACTGAGGGATGGGCGATGCAGACACTGAGGGATGGGCGATGCAGACACTGAGGGATGGGCGATGCAGACACTGAGGGATGGGCGATGCAGACACTGAGGGATGGGCGATGCAGACACTGAGGGATGGGCGATGCAGACACTGAGGGATGGGCGATGCAGACACTGAGGGATGGGCGATGCAGACACTGAGGGATGGGCGATGCAGACACTGAGGGATGGGCGATGCAGACACTGAGGGATGGGCGATGCAGACACTGAGGGATGGGCGATGCAGACACTGAGGGATGGGCGATGCAGACACTGAGGGATGGGCGATGCAGACACTGAGGGATGGGCGATGCAGACACTGAGGGATGGGCGATGCAGACACTGAGGGATGGGCGATGCAGACACTGAGGGATGGGCGATGCAGACACTGAGGGATGGGCGATGCAGACACTGAGGGATGGGCGATGCAGACACTGAGGGATGGGCGATGCAGACACTGAGGGATGGGCGATGCAGACACTGAGGGATGGGCGATGCAGACACTGAGGGATGGGCGATGCAGACACTGAGGGATGGGCGATGCAGACACTGAGGGATGGGCGATGCAGACACTGAGGGATGGGCGATGCAGACACTGAGGGATGGGCGATGCAGACACTGAGGGATGGGCGATGCAGACACTGAGGGATGGGCGATGCAGACACTGAGGGATGGGCGATGCAGACACTGAGGGATGGGCGATGCAGACACTGAGGGATGGGCGATGCAGACACTGAGGGATGGGCGATGCAGACACTGAGGGATGGGCGATGCAGACACTGAGGGATGGGCGATGCAGACACTGAGGGATGGGCGATGCAGACACTGAGGGATGGGCGATGCAGACACTGAGGGATGGGCGATGCAGACACTGAGGGATGGGCGATGCAGACACTGAGGGATGGGCGATGCAGACACTGAGGGATGGGCGATGCAGACACTGAGGGATGGGCGATGCAGACACTGAGGGATGGGCGATGCAGACACTGAGGGATGGGCGATGCAGACACTGAGGGATGGGCGATGCAGACCTGAGGGATGGGCGATGCAGACGCTGAGGGATGGGCGATGCAGACGCTGAGGGATGGGCGATGCAGACCTGAGGGATGGGCGATGCAGACACTGAGGGATGGGCGATGCAGACACTGAGGGATGGGCGATGCAGACACTGAGGGATGGGCGATGCAGACACTGAGGGATGGGCGATGCAGACACTGAGGGATGGGCGATGCAGACACTGAGGGATGGGCGATGCAGACACTGAGGGATGGGCGATGCAGACACTGAGGGATGGGCGATGCAGACACTGAGGGATGGGCGATGCAGACGCTGAGGGATGGGCGATGCAGACGCCTGAGGGGATGGGCGATGCAGACACTGAGGGATGGGCGATGCAGACACTGAGGGGATGGGCGATGCAGACGACTGAGGGATGGGCGATGCAGACGCTGAGGGATGGGCGATGCAGACGCTGAGGGATTGGGCGATGCAGACGCTGAGGGATGGGCGATGCAGACGCTGAGGGATGGGCGATGCAGACGCTGAGGGGAATGGGCGATGCAGACACTGAGGGATGGGCGATGCAGACACTGAGGGATGGGCGATGCAGACACTGAGGGATGGGCGACGCAGACACTG
>NW_028225785.1:40000-42500 GCF_052327205.1 Somniosus microcephalus
AGCGTGTCTGAGTAAGCGTGTGAGAGTGAGCGTGTGAGAGTGAGTGTGAGAGAGTGAGTGTGTGAGAGTGAGCGTGTGAGAGTGAGCGTGTGAGAGTGAGTGTGTGAGAGTGAGTGTGAGAGAGTGAGTGTGTGAGAGTGAGCGAGTGAGAGTGAGCGTGTGAGAGTGAGCGAGTGAGAGTGAGCGTGTGAGAGTGAGCGTGTGAGAGTGAGCGAGTGAGAGTGAGAGTGAGCGAGTGAGAGTGAGCGAGTGAGAGTGAGTGTGAGAGAGTGAGTGTGTGAGAGTGAGTGTGTGAGAGTGAGTGAGAGTGAGCGTGTGAGAGTGAGTGAGTAAGAGTGAGTGTGTGAGAGTGAGCGAGTGAGAGTGAGCGAGTGAGAGTGAGCGAGTGAGAGTGAGCGGGTGAGAGTGAGTGTGAGCGAGTGAGTGTGTGAGAGTGAGTGTGTGAGAGTGAGTGAGAGTGAGCGTGTGAGAGTGAGAGAGTGAGAGTGAGAGTGAGAGTGAGTGAGAGTGAGAGAGAGAGTGAGAGTGAGAGTGAGCGAGTGAGAGCGAGAGTGAGAGTGAGAGAGTGTGAGTGAGAGTGAGTGAGAGTGAGAGAGTGAGTGAGAGTGAGAGTGAGAGTGAGCGAGTGAGAGAGAGTGAGAGTGAGAGTGAGCGAGTGAGAGCGAGAGTGAGAGTGAGAGAGTGTGAGTGAGAGTGAGAGTGAGTGAGAGTGAGAGAGAGAGTGAGAGTGAGAGTGAGAGTGAGAGTGAGCGAGTAAGAGTGAGAGTGAGAGAGTGAGAGTGAGAGTGAGAGTGAGAGAGTGAGAGTGAGCGAGTGAGAGTGAGCGAGTGAGAGTGAGAGAGTGAGAGTGAGAGTGAGAGAGTGAGAGTGAGAGTGTGAGAGTGAGAGTGAGAGTGAGAGTGAACGAGTGAGAGTGAGCGAGTGAGAGTGAGAGAGTGAGAGTGAGAGTGAGAGAGTGAGAGTGAGAGTGTGAGAGTGAGAGTGAGAGTGAGCGTGAGCGAGTGAGAGAGAGTGAGAGTGAGATTGAGTGAGAGAGAGTGAGAGTGAGAGTGAGAGAGAGTGAGAGTGAGAGTGAGCATGTGAGAGTGAGAGAGTGAGAGAGTGAGAGTGAGAGAGTGAGTGAGTGTGAGAGTGAGAGAGAGTGAGAGTGAGAGAGTGAGTGAGAGAGGGAGAGAGTGAGAGTGAGAGAGTGAGAATGAGAGTGAGAGTGAGAGTGAGAGAGTGAGAGTGAGAGTGAGCGAGTGAGAGTGAGAGAGTGAGAGTGAGATTGAGAGTGAGCGAGTGAGAGTGAGAGTGAGAGTGAGTGAGAGTGAGAGTGAGCGAGTGAGAGTGAGAGAGTGAGAGAGAGTGTGAGTGAGAGTGAGAGTGAGAGTGAGAGAGGGTGAGAGTGAGTGAGAGTGAGAGTGAGCGTGTGAGAGTGAGCGAGTGAGATTGAGAGTGAGAGTGAGAGTGAGCGAGTGAGAGTGAGAGTGAGCGAGTGAGAGTGAGCGCGTGAGAGTGTGAGTGAGAGTGAGCGTCTGAGAGTGAGTGTGAGAGTGAGAGTGAGCGAGTGAGCGTGTGAGAGTGAGCGTGTGAGAGTGAGTGTGTGAGAGTGAGCGAGTGAGAGTGAGCGGGTGAGAGTGAGTGTGTGAGAGTGAGTGTGAGAGTGAGCGAGTGAGAGTGAGCGTGTGAGAGTGAGCGTGTGAGAGTGAGTGTGTGAGAGTGAGCGAGTGAGAGTGAGGGAGTGAGAGTGAGTGTGTGAGAGTGAGTGTGTGTGAGTGAGTGAGTGAGAGTGAGCGTGTGAGAGTGAGTGAGAGTGAGAGAGTGAGTGTGAGCGTGTGAGAGTGAGCGTGTGAGAGTGAGTGTGAGAGAGTGAGTGTGTGAGAGTGAGCGTGTGAGAGTGAGCGTATGAGAGTGAGCGTGTGAGAGTGAGTGTGAGAGAGTGAGTGTGTGAGAGTGAGCGTGAGAGAGTGAGTGTGTGAGAGTGAGCGTGTGAGAGTGAGCGTGTGAGAGTGAGTGTGAGAGAGTGAGTGTGTGAGAGTGAGCGAGTGAGAGTGAGCGTGTGAGAGTGAGCGAGTGAGAGTGAGCGTGTGAGAGTGAGCGTGTGAGAGTGAGCGAGTGAGAGTGAGAGTGAGCGAGTGAGAGTGAGCGAGTGAGAGTGAGTGTGAGAGAGTGAGTGTGAGAGTGAGTGTGTGAGAGTGAGTGAGAGTGAGCGTGTGAGAGTGAGTGAGTAAGAGTGAGTGTGTGAGAGTGAGCGAGTGAGAGTGAGCGAGTGAGAGTGAGCGTGTGAGAGTGAGTGTGAGAGAGTGAGTGTGTGAGAGTGAGCGTGAGAGTGAGCGAGTGAGAGTGAGCGTGTGAGAGTGAGCGTGAGAGTGAGCGAGTGAGAGTGAGCGTGTGAGAGTGAGCGTGTGAGAGTGAGCGAGTGAGAGTGAGCGTGTGAGAGTGAGTGTGAGCGTGAGAGTGAGCGAGTGAGAGTGAGCGTGTGAGAGTGAGTGTGTGAGAGTGAGTGAGAGTGAGAGAG
>NW_028225785.1:50000-52500 GCF_052327205.1 Somniosus microcephalus
TGTGAGAGAGTGAGTGTGAGAGTGAGTGTGTGAGAGTGAGTGAGAGTGAGCGTGTGAGAGTGAGTGAGTAAGAGTTAGTGTGTGAGAGTGAGCGAGTGAGAGTGAGCGAGTGAGAGTGAGCGTGTGAGAGTGAGTGTGAGAGAGTGAGTGTGTGAGAGTGAGCGTGAGAGTGAGTGAGTGAGAGTGAGCGTGTGAGAGTGAGCGTGAGAGTGAGCGAGTGAGAGTGAGCGTGTGAGAGTGAGCGTGTGAGAGTGAGCGAGTGAGAGTGAGCGTGTGAGAGTGAGTGTGTGAGAGTGAGCGTGAGAGTGAGCGAGTGAGAGTGAGCGTGTGAGAGTGAGTGTGTGAGAGTGAGTGAGAGTGAGAGAGTGAGAGTGAGAGTGAGAGTGAGCGTGTGAGAGTGAGCGTGTGAGAGTGAGCGAGTGAGAGTGAGAGAGTGAGAGTGTGAGAGTGAGCGTGTGAGAGTGAGTGTGAGAGAGTGAGTGTGTGAGAGTGAGCGTGTGAGAGTGAGTGTGAGAGAGTGAGTGTGTGAGAGTGAGCGAGTGAGAGTGAGCGTGTGAGAGTGAGTGTGTGAGAGTGAGCGAGTGAGAGTGAGCGAGTGAGAGTGAGTGTGTGAGAGTGAGTGTGAGAGTGAGCGAGTGAGAGTGAGCGAGTGAGAGTGAGCGTGTGAGAGTGAGCGTGTGAGAGTGAGCGAGTGAGAGTGAGCGAGTGAGAGTGAGCGAGTGAGAGTGAGTGTGTGAGAGTGAGTGAGTGAGTGAGAGTGAGCGTGTGAGAGTGAGCGTGTGAGAGTGAGTGAGTGAGAGTGAGCGAGTGAGAGTGAGCGTGCGAGAGTGAGTGTGTGAGAGTGAGCGAGTGAGAGTGAGTGAGTGAGAGTGAGAGTGAGCGAGTGAGAGTGAGCGTGAGAGAGTGAGCGTATGAGAGTGAGCGTGTGAGAGTGAGTGTGAGAGAGTGAGTGTGTGAGAGTGAGCGTGTGTGAGTGAGCGTGTGAGAGTGAGCGTGTGAGAGTGAGCGTGTGAGAGTGAGCGAGTGAGAGTGAGCGTGTGAGAGTGAGTGTGTGAGAGTGAGCGTGAGAGTGAGCGAGTGAGAGTGAGCGTGTGAGAGTGAGTGTGTGAGAGTGAGTGAGAGTGAGAGAGTGAGAGTGAGAGTGAGAGTGAGCGTGTGAGAGTGAGCGAGTGAGAGTGAGAGAGTGAGAGTGAGCGTGTGTGAGTGAGCGTGTGAGAGTGAGTGTGAGAGAGTGAGTGTGTGAGAGTGAGCGTGTGAGAGTGAGTGTGAGAGAGTGAGTGTGTGAGAGTGAGCGAGTGAGAGTGAGCGAGTGAGAGTGAGCGAGTGAGAGTGAGTGTGTGAGAGTGAGTGAGTGAGTGAGAGTGAGCGTGTGAGAGTGAGCGTGTGAGAGTGAGTGAGTGAGAGTGAGCGAGTGAGAGTGAGCGTGCGAGAGTGAGTGTGTGAGAGTGAGCGAGTGAGAGTGAGCGAGTGAGAGTGAGCGTGTGAGAGTGAGTGTGTGAGAGTGAGCGAGTGAGAGTGAGCGAGTGAGAGTGAGTGTGTGAGAGTGAGTGTGAGAGTGAGCGAGTGAGAGTGAGCGTGTGAGAGTGAGCGTGTGAGAGTGAGTGTGTGAGAGTGAGCGAGTGAGAGTGAGCGAGTGAGAGTGAGTGTGTGAGAGTGAGTGAGTGAGAGTGAGCGTGTGAGAGTGAGCGTGTGAGAGTGAGTGAGTGAGAGTGAGCGAGTGAGAGTGAGCGTGCGAGAGTGAGTGTGTGAGAGTGAGCGAGTGAGAGTGAGCGTGTGAGAGTGAGCGAGTGAGAGTGAGCGTGTGAGAGTGAGCGTGTGAGAGTGAGCGAGTGAGAGTGAGAGTGAGCGAGTGAGAGTGAGCGAGTGAGAGTGAGTGTGAGAGAGTGAGTGTGAGAGTGAGTGTGTGAGAGTGAGTGAGAGTGAGCGTGTGAGAGTGAGTGAGTAAGAGTTAGTGTGTGAGAGTGAGCGAGTGAGAGTGAGCGAGTGAGAGTGAGCGTGTGAGAGTGAGTGTGAGAGAGTGAGTGTGTGAGAGTGAGCGTGAGAGTGAGTGAGTGAGAGTGAGCGTGTGAGAGTGAGCGTGAGAGTGAGCGAGTGAGAGTGAGCGTGTGAGAGTGAGCGTGTGAGAGTGAGCGAGTGAGAGTGAGCGTGTGAGAGTGAGTGTGTGAGAGTGAGCGTGAGAGTGAGCGAGTGAGAGTGAGCGTGTGAGAGTGAGTGTGTGAGAGTGAGTGAGAGTGAGAGAGTGAGAGTGAGAGTGAGAGTGAGCGTGTGAGAGTGAGCGTGTGAGAGTGAGCGAGTGAGAGTGAGAGAGTGAGAGTGAGCGTGTGTGAGTGAGCGTGTGAGAGTGAGTGTGAGAGAGTGAGTGTGTGAGAGTGAGCGTGTGAGAGTGAGTGTGAGAGAGAGTGTGTGAGAGTGAGCGAGTGAGAGTGAGCGTGTGAGACTGAGTGTGTGAGAGTGAGCGAGTGGGAGTGAGCGAGTGAGAGTGAGTGTGTGAGAGTGAGTG
>NW_028225785.1:65000-85000 GCF_052327205.1 Somniosus microcephalus
TGAGAGTGAGCGTGTGAGAGTGAGTGTGAGAGAGTGAGTGTGTGAGAGTGAGCGTGTGTGAGTAAGCGTGTGAGAGTGAGCGTGTGAGAGTGAGTGTGAGAGAGTGAGTGTGTGAGAGTGAGCGTGTGAGAGTGAGCGTGTGAGAGTGAGTGTGAGAGAGTGAGTGTGTGAGAGTGAGCGAGTGAGAGTGAGCGTGTGAGAGTGAGCGAGTGAGAGTGAGCGTGTGAGAGTGAGCGTGTGAGAGTGAGCGAGTGAGAGTGAGAGTGAGAGTGAGCGAGTGAGAGTGAGCGAGTGAGAGTCAGTGTGAGAGAGTGAGTGTGTGAGAGTGAGTGTGTGAGAGTGAGTGAGAGTGAGCGTGTGAGAGTGAGTGAGTAAGAGTGAGTGTGAGAGTGAGCGAGTGAGAGTGAGCGAGTGAGAGTGAGCGAGTGAGAGTGAGCGAGTGAGAGTGAGCGTGTGTGAGTGAGTGTGAGAGAGTGAGTGTGTGAGAGTGAGCATGAGAGTGAGCGAGTGAGAGTGAGCGTGTGAGAGTGAGCGTGAGAGTGAGCGAGTGAGAGTGAGCGTGTGAGAGTGAGCGTGTGAGAGTGAGCGTGAGAGTGAGCGAGTGAGAGTGAGCGTGTGAGAGTGAGTGTGTGAGAGTGAGCGTGAGAGTGAGCGAGTGAGAGTGAGCGTGTGAGAGTGAGTGTGTGAGAGTGAGTGTGTGAGAGTGAGTGAGAGTGAGAGAGTGAGAGTGAGCGTGTGAGAGTGAGCGTGTGAGAGTGAGCGAGTGAGAGTGAGAGAGTGAGAGTGAGCGTGTGAGAGTGAGCGTGTGAGAGTGAGTGTGAGAGAGTGAGTGTGTGAGAGTGAGCATGTGAGAGTGAGTGTGAGAGAGTGTGTGTGTGAGAGTGAGCGAGTGAGAGTGAGCATGTGAGAGTGAGTGTGTGAGAGTGAGCGAGTGAGAGTGAGCGAGTGAGAGTGAGTGTGTGAGAGTGAGTGTGAGAGTGAGCGAGTGAGAGTGAGCGTGTGAGAGTGAGCGTGTGAGAGTGAGTGTGTGAGAGTGAGCGAGTGAGAGTGAGCGAGTGAGAGTGAGCATGTGAGAGTGAGCATGTGAGAGTGAGAGAGTGAGAGTGAGCATGTGAGAGTGAGTGTGTGAGAGTGAGCGAGTGAGAGTGAGTGAGAGTGAGAGAGTGAGAGTGAGCGTGTGAGAGTGAGCGTGTGAGAGTGAGTGTGTGAGAGTGAGCGAGTGAGAGTGAGTGAGAGTGAGAGAGTGAGAGTGAGTGTGTGAGAGTGAGCGTGTGAGAGTGAGTGTGAGAGAGTGAGTGTGTGAGAGTGAGCGTGTGTGAGTAAGCGTGTGAGAGTGAGCGTGTGAGAGTGAGTGTGAGAGAGTGAGTGTGTGAGAGTGAGCGTGTGAGAGTGAGCGTGTGAGAGTGAGTGTGAGAGAGTGAGTGTGTGAGAGTGAGCGAGTGAGAGTGAGCGTGTGAGAGTGAGCGAGTGAGAGTGAGCGTGTGAGAGTGAGCGTGTGAGAGTGAGCGAGTGAGAGTGAGAGTGAGAGTGAGCGAGTGAGAGTGAGCGAGTGAGAGTGAGTGTGAGAGAGTGAGTGTGTGAGAGTGAGTGTGTGAGAGTGAGTGAGAGTGAGCGTGTGAGAGTGAGTGAGTAAGAGTGAGTGTGAGAGTGAGCGAGTGAGAGTGAGCGAGTGAGAGTGAGCGAGTGAGAGTGAGCGAGTGAGAGTGAGCGTGTGTGAGTGAGTGTGAGAGAGTGAGTGTGTGAGAGTGAGCGTGAGAGTGAGCGAGTGAGAGTGAGCGTGTGAGAGTGAGCGTGAGAGTGAGCGAGTGAGAGTGAGCGTGTGAGAGTGAGCGTGTGAGAGTGAGCGTGAGAGTGAGCGAGTGAGAGTGAGCGTGTGAGAGTGAGTGTGTGAGAGTGAGCGTGAGAGTGAGCGAGTGAGAGTGAGCGTGTGAGAGTGAGTGTGTGAGAGTGAGTGTGTGAGAGTGAGTGAGAGTGAGAGAGTGAGAGTGAGCGTGTGAGAGTGAGCGTGTGAGAGTGAGCGAGTGAGAGTGAGAGAGTGAGAGTGAGCGTGTGAGAGTGAGCGTGTGAGAGTGAGTGTGAGAGAGTGAGTGTGTGAGAGTGAGCATGTGAGAGTGAGTGTGAGAGAGTGTGTGTGTGAGAGTGAGCGAGTGAGAGTGAGCGTGTGAGAGTGAGTGTGTGAGAGTGAGCGAGTGAGCGAGTGAGAGTGAGTGTGTGAGAGTGAGTGTGAGAGTGAGCGAGTGAGAGTGAGCGTGTGAGAGTGAGCGTGTGAGAGTGAGTGTGTGAGAGTGAGCGAGTGAGAGTGAGCGAGTGAGAGTGAGTGTGTGAGAGTGAGTGAGTGAGAGTGAGCGTGTGAGAGTGAGCGTGTGAGAGTGAGAGAGTGAGAGTGAGCATGTGAGAGTGAGTGTGTGAGAGTGAGCGAGTGAGAGTGAGTGAGAGTGAGAGAGTGAGAGTGAGCGTGTGAGAGTGAGCGTGTGAGAGTGAGTGTGTGAGAGTGAGCGAGTGAGAGTGAGTGAGAGTGAGAGAGTGAGAGTGAGTGTGTGAGAGTGAGCGTGTGAGAGTGAGTGTGAGAGAGTGAGTGTGTGAGAGTGAGCGTGTGTGAGTAAGCGTGTGAGAGTGAGCGTGTGAGAGTGAGTGTGAGAGAGTGAGTGTGTGAGAGTGAGTGTGTGAGAGTGAGCGTGTGAGAGTGAGTGTGAGAGAGTGAGTGTGTGAGAGTGAGCGAGTGAGAGTGAGCGTGTGAGAGTGAGCGAGTGAGAGTGAGCGTGTGAGAGTGAGCGTGTGAGAGTGAGCGAGTGAGAGTGAGAGTGAGAGTGAGCGAGTGAGAGTGAGCGAGTGAGAGTGAGTGTGAGAGAGTGAGTGTGTGAGAGTGAGTGTGTGAGAGTGAGTGAGAGTGAGCGTGTGAGAGTGAGTGAGTAAGAGTGAGTGTGAGAGTGAGCGAGTGAGAGTGAGCGAGTGAGAGTGAGCGAGTGAGAGTGAGCGAGTGAGAGTGAGCGTGTGTGAGTGAGTGTGAGAGAGTGAGTGTGTGAGAGTGAGCGTGAGAGTGAGCGAGTGAGAGTGAGCATGTGAGAGGGAGCGTGAGAGTGAGCGAGTGAGAGTGAGCGTGTGAGAGTGAGCGTGTGAGAGTGAGCGTGAGAGTGAGCGAGTGAGAGTGAGCGTGTGAGAGTGAGTGTGTGAGAGTGAGCGTGAGAGTGAGCGAGTGAGAGTGAGCGTGTGAGAGTGAGTGTGTGAGAGTGAGTGTGTGAGAGTGAGTGAGAGTGAGAGCGTGAGAGTGAGCGTGTGAGAGTGAGCGTGTGAGAGTGAGCGAGTGAGAGTGAGAGAGTGAGAGTGAGCGTGTGAGAGTGAGCGTGTGAGAGTGAGTGTGAGAGAGTGAGTGTGTGAGAGTGAGCATGTGAGAGTGAGTGTGAGAGAGTGTGTGTGTGAGAGTGAGCGAGGGAGAGTGAGCGTGTGAGAGTGAGTGTGTGAGAGTGAGCGAGTGAGAGTGAGCGAGTGAGAGTGAGTGTGTGAGAGTGAGTGTGAGAGTGAGCGAGTGAGAGTGAGCGTGTGAGAGTGAGCGTGTGAGAGTGAGTGTGTGAGAGTGAGCGAGTGAGAGTGAGCGAGTGAGAGTGAGTGTGTGAGAGTGAGTGAGTGAGAGTGAGCGTGTGAGAGTGAGCGTGTGAGAGTGAGAGAGTGAGAGTGAGCATGTGAGAGTGAGTGTGTGAGAGTGAGCGAGTGAGAGTGAGTGAGAGTGAGAGAGTGAGAGTGAACGTGTGAGTGTGAGCGTGTGAGAGTGAGCGTGTGAGAGTGAGTGTGAGAGAGTGAGTGTGAGAGAGTGAGTGTGTGAGAGTGAGCGTGTGAGAGTGAGCGTGTGAGAGTGAGTGTGTGAGAGTGAGCGAGTGAGAGTGAGCGTGTGAGAGTGAGCGAGTGAGAGTGAGCGTGTGAGAGTGAGCGTGTGAGAGTGAGCGAGTGAGAGTGAGAGTGAGCGAGTGAGAGTGAGCGAGTGAGAGTGAGTGTGAGAGAATGAGTGTGTGAGAGTGAGTGTGTGAGAGTGAGTGAGAGTGAGCGTGTGAGAGTGAGTGAGTAAGAGTGAGTGTGTGAGAGTGAGAGAGTGAGCGAGTGAGAGTGAGCGAGTGAGAGTGAGCGAGTGAGAGTGAGCGTGTGAGAGTGAGCGTGTGAGAGTGAGCGAGTGAGAGTGAGAGTGAGCGAGTGAGAGTGAGCGAGTGAGAGTGAGTGTGAGAGAGTGAGTGTGTGAGAGTGAGTGTGAGAGAGTGAGTGTGTGAGAGTGAGCATGTGAGAGTGAGTGTGAGAGAGTGTGTGTGTGAGAGTGAGCGAGTGAGAGTGAGCGTGTGAGAGTGAGTGTGTGAGAGTGAGCGAGTGAGAGTGAGCGAGTGAGAGTGAGAGAGTGAGAGTGAGCGTGTGAGAGTGAGCGTGTGAGAGTGAGTGTGAGAGAGTGAGTGTGTGAGAGTGAGCATGTGAGAGTGAGTGTGAGAGAGTGTGTGTGTGAGAGTGAGCGAGTGAGAGTGAGCGTGTGAGAGTGAGTGTGTGAGAGTGAGCGAGTGAGAGTGAGCGAGTGAGAGTGAGTGTGTGAGAGTGAGTGTGAGAGTGAGCGAGTGAGAGTGAGCATGTGAGAGTGAGCGTGTGAGAGTGAGTGTGTGAGAGTGAGCGAGTGAGAGTGAGCGAGTGAGAGTGAGTGTGTGAGAGTGAGTGAGTGAGAGTGAGCGTGTGAGAGTGAGCGTGTGAGAGTGAGAGAGTGAGAGTGAGCATGTGAGAGTGAGTGTGTGAGAGTGAGCGAGTGAGAGTGAGAGAGTGAGAGTGAGCGTGTGAGAGTGAGCGTGTGAGAGTGAGTGTGTGAGAGTGAGCGAGTGAGAGTGAGTGAGAGTGAGAGAGTGAGAGTGAGTGTGTGAGAGTGAGCGTGTGAGAGTGAGTGTGAGAGAGTGAGTGTGTGAGAGTGAGCGTGTGTGAGTAAGCGTGTGAGAGTGAGCGTGTGAGAGTGAGTGTGAGAGAGTGAGTGTGTGAGAGTGAGCGTGTGAGAGTGAGCGTGTGAGAGTGAGTGTGAGAGAGTGAGTGTGTGAGAGTGAGCGAGTGAGAGTGAGCGTGTGAGAGTGAGCGAGTGAGAGTGAGCGTGTGAGAGTGAGCGTGTGAGAGTGAGCGAGTGAGAGTGAGAGTGAGAGTGAGCGAGTGAGAGTGAGCGAGTGAGAGTGAGTGTGAGAGAGTGAGTGTGTGAGAGTGAGTGTGTGAGAGTGAGTGAGAGTGAGCGTGTGAGAGTGAGTGAGTAAGAGTGAGTGTGAGAGTGAGCGAGTGAGAGTGAGCGAGTGAGAGTGAGCGAGTGAGAGTGAGCGTGTGTGAGTGAGTGTGAGAGAGTGAGTGTGTGAGAGTGAGCGTGAGAGTGAGCGAGTGAGAGTGAGCATGTGAGAGGGAGCGTGAGAGTGAGCGAGTGAGAGTGAGCGTGTGAGAGTGAGCGTGTGAGAGTGAGCGTGAGAGTGAGCGAGTGAGAGTGAGCGTGTGAGAGTGAGTGTGTGAGAGTGAGCGTGAGAGTGAGCGAGTGAGAGTGAGCGTGTGAGAGTGAGTGTGTGAGAGTGAGTGTGTGAGAGTGAGTGAGAGTGAGAGAGTGAGAGTGAGCGTGTGAGTGAGCGTGTGAGAGTGAGCGAGTGAGAGTGAGAGAGTGAGAGTGAGCGTGTGAGAGTGAGCGTGTGAGAGTGAGTGTGAGAGAGTGAGTGTGTGAGAGTGAGCATGTGAGAGTGAGTGTGAGAGAGTGTGTGTGTGAGAGTGAGCGAGGGAGAGTGAGCGTGTGAGAGTGAGTGTGTGAGAGTGAGCGAGTGAGAGTGAGCGAGTGAGAGTGAGTGTGTGAGAGTGAGTGTGAGAGTGAGCGAGTGAGAGTGAGCGTGTGAGAGTGAGCGTGTGAGAGTGAGTGTGTGAGAGTGAGCGAGTGAGAGTGAGCGAGTGAGAGTGAGTGTGTGAGAGTGAGTGAGTGAGAGTGAGCGTGTGAGAGTGAGCGTGTGAGAGTGAGAGAGTGAGAGTGAGCATGTGAGAGTGAGTGTGTGAGAGTGAGCGAGTGAGAGTGAGTGAGAGTGAGAGAGTGAGAGTGAGCGTGTGAGTGTGAGCGTGTGAGAGTGAGCGTGTGAGAGTGAGTGTGAGAGAGTGAGTGTGAGAGAGTGAGTGTGTGAGAGTGAGCGTGTGAGAGTGAGCGTGTGAGAGTGAGTGTGTGAGAGTGAGCGAGTGAGAGTGAGCGTGTGAGAGTGAGCGAGTGAGAGTGAGCGTGTGAGAGTGAGCGTGTGAGAGTGAGCGAGTGAGAGTGAGAGTGAGCGAGTGAGAGTGAGCGAGTGAGAGTGAGTGTGAGAGAATGAGTGTGTGAGAGTGAGTGTGTGAGAGTGAGTGAGAGTGAGCGTGTGAGAGTGAGTGAGTAAGAGTGAGTGTGTGAGAGTGAGAGAGTGAGCGAGTGAGAGTGAGCGAGTGAGAGTGAGCGAGTGAGAGTGAGCGTGTGAGAGTGAGCGTGTGAGAGTGAGCGAGTGAGAGTGAGAGTGAGCGAGTGAGAGTGAGCGAGTGAGAGTGAGTGTGAGAGAGTGAGTGTGTGAGAGTGAGTGAGAGTGAGTGTGAGAGAGTGAGTGTGTGAGAGTGAGCGAGTGAGAGTGAGCGTGTGAGAGTGAGCGAGTGAGAGTGAGCGTGTGAGAGTGAGCGTGTGAGAGTGAGCGAGTGAGAGTGAGAGTGAGCGAGTGAGAGTGAGCGAGTGAGAGTGAGTGTGAGAGAGTGAGTGTGTGAGAGTGAGTGTGTGAGAGTGAGTGAGGGTGAGCGTGTGAGAGTGAGTGAGTAAGAGTGAGTGTGTGAGAGTGAGCGAGTGAGAGTGAGCGAGTGAGAGTGAGCGAGTGAGAGTGAGCGTGTGAGAGTGAGTGTGAGAGAGTGAGTGTGTGAGAGTGAGCGTGAGAGTGAGCGAGTGAGAGTGAGCGTGTGAGAGTGAGCGTGAGAGTGAGCGAGTGAGAGTGAGCGTGTGAGAGTGAGCGTGTGAGAGTGAGCGTGAGAGTGAGCGAGTGAGAGTGAGCGAGTGAGAGTGAGCGAGTGAGAGTGAGCGTGTGAGAGTGAGTGTGAGAGAGTGAGTGTGAGAGAGTGAGTGTGTGAGAGTGAGCGTGAGAGTGAGCGAGTGAGAGTGAGCGTGTGAGAGTGAGCGTGAGAGTGAGCGAGTGAGAGTGAGCGTGTGAGAGTGAGCGTGTGAGAGTGAGCGTGAGAGTGAGCGAGTGAGAGTGAGCGTGTGAGAGTGAGTGTGTGAGAGTGAGCGTGAGAGTGAGCGAGTGAGAGTGAGCGTGTGAGAGTGAGTGTGTGAGAGTGAGTGTGAGAGTGAGTGAGAGTGAGAGAGTGAGAGTGAGAGTGAGCGTGTGAGATTGAGCGTGTGAGATTGAGAGTGAGAGTGAGCGTGTGAGAGTGAGTGAGAGTGAGAGAGTGAGAGAGTGTGAGAGTGAGAGAGTGAGAGAGAGTGAGAGTGAGAGTGAGCGTGTGAGAGTGAGCGTGTGAGAGTGAGTGTGAGAGTGAGTGTGAGAGAGTGAGTGTGTGAGAGTGAGCGTGAGAGTGAGCGAGTGAGAGTGAGCGTGTGAGAGTGAGCGTGAGAGTGAGCGAGTGAGAGTGAGCGTGTGAGAGTGAGCGTGTGAGAGTGAGCGTGAGAGTGAGCGAGTGAGAGTGAGCGTGTGAGAGTGAGTGTGTGAGAGTGAGCGTGAGACTGAGCGAGTGAGAGTGAGCGTGTGAGAGTGAGTGTGTGAGTGTGAGTGTGAGAGTGAGTGAGAGTGAGAGAGTGAGAGTGAGAGTGAGCGTGTGAGATTGAGCGTGTGAGATTGAGAGTGAGAGTGAGCGTGTGAGAGTGAGTGAGAGTGAGAGAGTGAGAGAGTGTGAGAGTGAGAGAGTGAGAGAGAGAGTGAGAGTGAGAGTGAGCGTGTGAGAGTGAGCGTGTGAGAGTGAGTGAGAGTGAGTGTGTGAGAGTGAGCGAGAGTGAGAGAGTGAGAGTGAGCGTGTGAGAGTGAGCGTGTGAGAGTGAGCGTGTGAGAGTGAGCGAGTGAGAGTGAGCGAGTGAGAGTGAGCGAGTGAGAGTGAGCGTGTGAGAGTGAGTGTGTGAGAGTGAGCGAGTGAGAGTGAGCGTGTGAGAGTGAGTGTGTGAGAGTGAGCGAGTGAGTGTGTGAGAGTGAGCGTGTGAGAGTGAGTGTGAGAGAGTGAGTGTGTGAGAGTGAGCGAGTGAGAGTGAGCGTGTGAGAGTGAGCGAGTGAGAGTGAGCGTGTGAGAGTGAGCGTGTGAGAGTGAGTGTGAGAGAGTGAGTGTGTGAGAGTGAGCGAGTGAGAGTGAGCGTGTGAGAGTGAGCGTGTGAGAGTGAGCGAGTGAGAGTGAGTGTGTGAGAGTGAGCGAGTGAGAGTGAGCGAGTGAGAGTGAGAGTGAGAGTGAGCGAGTGAGAGTGAGCGAGTGAGAGTGAGTGTGAGAGAGTGAGTGTGTGAGAGTGAGAGTGTGAGAGTGAGTGAGAGTGAGCGTGTGAGAGTGAGTGAGTAAGAGTGAGTGTGTGAGAGTGAGCGAGTGAGAGTGAGAGTGAGAGTGAGCGAGTGAGAGTGAGCGAGTGAGAGTGAGCGAGTGAGAGTGAGCGAGTGAGAGTGAGCGAGTGAGAGTGAGTGTGTGAGAGTGAGCGGGAGAGTGAGCGAGTGAGAGTGAGCGTGTGAGAGTGAGCGTGTGAGAGTGAGTGTGAGAGTGACTGTGTGAGAGTGAGTGAGAGTGAGAGAGTGAGAGTGAGAGAGGGAGAGTGAGAGTGAGCGTGTGAGAGTGAGAGAGTGAGAGTGAGAGTGAGAGTGAGCGTGTGAGAGTGAGTGAGAGTGAGAGAGTGTGAGAGTGAGAGTGAGAGAGTGAGAGAGTGAGAGAGTGAGAGTGAGAGTGAGAGAGTGTGAGAGTGAGAGTGAGAGAGTGTGAGAGTGAGAGAGTGAGAGAGAGTGAGAGTGAGAGAGTGAGAGAGTGAGAGTGAGAGAGAGAGAGTGAGCGTGTGAGAGTGAGAGAGTGAGAGTGAGAGAGTGAGAGTGAGCATGAGAGAGTGAGAGTGAGTGTGAGAGTGAGAGTGAGTGAGAGTGAGAGTGAGAGAGTGAGAGTGAGAGTGAGTGAGAGAGTGAGAGTGAGTGTGAGTGAGAGAGTGAGAGTGAGAGTGAGTGAGAGAGAGAGTGAGAGAGTGAGAGAGTGAGAGCGAGAGCCAGAGTCAGAGTGAGTGAGAGAGAGAGTGAGAGAGAGTGAGAGAGAGAGTGAGAGTGAGAGTGAGCGAGTGAGAGTGAGAGTGAGAGTGAGCGAGTGAGAGAGTGAGAGTGAGAGTGAGCGAGTGAGAGTGAGAGAGTGAGAGTGAGAGTGAGAGAGTGAGAGTGAGAGTGAGCGAGTGAGAGTGAGAGTGAGAGTGAGAGTGAGAGTGAGAGAGAGAGTGAGAGTGAGCGAGTGAGAGTGAGAGTGAGAGAGTGAGAGTGTGAGTGAGAGTGAGAGTGAGTGAGAGTGAGAGAGAGAGTGAGAGAGAGAGTGAGAGTGAGCGAGTGAGAGTGAGAGTGAGAGAGTGAGAGTGAGAGTGAGAGTGAGAGAGTGAGAGTGAGAGTGAGCGAGTGAGAGTGAGCGAGTGAGAGTGAGAGAGTGAGAGTGAGAGAGTGAGAGTGAGAGTGTGAGAGTGAGAGTGAGAGAGTGAGAGTGAGCGAGTGAGAGTGAGCGAGTGAGAGTGAGAGAGTGAGAGTGAGAGTGAGAGTGTGAGAGTGAGAGTGAGAGTGAGAGTGAGAGAGTGTGAGAGTGAGCGTGTGAGAGTGAGTGTGAGAGAGTGAGTGTGTGAGAGTGAGCGTGTGAGAGTGAGTGTGAGAGAGTGAGTGTGTGAGAGTGAGCGAGTGAGAGTGAGCGTGTGAGAGTGAGCGAGTGAGAGTGAGCGTGTGAGAGTGAGCGTGTGAGAGTGAGTGTGAGAGAGTGAGTGTGTGAGAGTGAGCGAGTGAGAGTGAGCGTGTGAGAGTGAGCGTGTGAGAGTGAGCGAGTGAGAGTGAGTGTGTGAGAGTGAGCGAGTGAGAGTGAGCGAGTGAGAGTGAGAGTGAGAGTGAGCGAGTGAGAGTGAGCGAGTGAGAGTGAGTGTGAGAGAGTGAGTGTGTGAGAGTGAGAGTGTGAGAGTGAGTGAGAGTGAGCGTGTGAGAGTGAGTGAGTAAGAGTGAGTGTGTGAGAGTGAGCGAGTGAGAGTGAGAGTGAGAGTGAGCGAGTGAGAGTGAGCGAGTGAGAGTGAGCGAGTGAGAGTGAGCGAGTGAGAGTGAGTGTGTGAGAGTGAGCGTGAGAGTGAGCGAGTGAGAGTGAGCGTGTGAGAGTGAGCGTGTGAGAGTGAGTGTGTGAGAGTGAGTGTGTGAGAGTGAGTGAGAGTGAGAGAGTGAGAGTGAGAGAGTGAGAGTGAGAGTGAGCGTGTGAGAGTGAGAGAGTGAGAGTGAGAGTGAGAGTGAGCGTGTGAGAGTGAGTGAGAGTGAGAGAGTGTGAGAGTGAGAGTGAGAGAGTGAGAGAGTGAGAGAGTGAGAGTGAGAGTGAGAGAGTGTGAGAGTGAGAGTGAGAGAGTGTGAGAGTGAGAGAGTGAGAGAGTGAGAGTGAGAGTGAGAGTGAGAGAGTGAGAGAGTGAGAGTGAGAGAGAGAGAGTGAGCGTGTGAGAGTGCGAGAGTGAGAGTGAGAGAGTGTGAGAGTGAGAGAGTGAGAGAGTGAGAGTGAGAGTGAGAGAGTGTGAGAGTGAGAGTGAGAGAGTGTGAGAGTGAGAGAGTGAGAGAGTGAGAGAGTGAGAGTGAGAGTGAGAGAGTGTGAGAGTGAGAGTGAGCGTGTGAGAGTGAGTGAGAGTGAGAGAGTGTGAGAGTGAGAGTGAGAGAGTGAGAGAGTGAGAGAGTGAGAGTGAGAGTGAGAGAGTGTGAGAGTGAGAGTGAGAGAGTGTGAGAGTGAGAGAGTGAGAGAGTGAGAGAGTGAGAGTGAGAGTGAGAGAGTGTGAGAGTGAGAGTGAGCATGAGAGAGTGAGAGTGAGTGTGAGAGTGAGAGTGAGTGAGAGTGAGAGTGAGAGAGTGAGAGTGAGAGTGAGTGAGAGAGTGAGAGTGAGTGTGAGTGAGAGAGTGAGAGTGAGAGTGAGTGAGAGAGAGAGTGAGAGAGTGAGAGAGTGAGAGCGAGAGCCAGAGTCAGAGTCAGAGTGAGTGAGAGAGAGAGTGAGAGAGAGTGAGAGAGAGAGTGAGAGTGAGAGTGAGCGAGTGAGAGTGAGAGTGAGAGTGAGCGAGTGAGAGTGAGAGAGAGAGTGAGAGTGAGCGAGTGAGAGTGAGAGAGTGAGAGTGAGAGTGAGAGAGTGAGAGTGAGAGTGAGCGAGTGAGAGTGAGAGTGAGAGTGAGAGTGTGAGTGAGAGTGAGAGAGAGAGTGAGAGTGAGAGTGAGCGAGTGAGAGTGAGAGTGAGAGAGTGAGAGTGTGAGTGAGAGTGAGAGTGAGTGAGAGTGAGAGTGAGTGAGAGTGAGAGAGAGAGTGAGAGTGTGAGTGAGAGTGAGAGTGAGTGAGAGTGAGAGAGAGAGTGAGAGTGAGAGTGAGAGTGAGCGAGTGAGAGTGAGAGTGAGAGAGTGAGAGTGAGAGTGAGAGTGAGAGAGTGAGAGTGAGAGTGAGCGAGTGAGAGTGAGCGAGTGAGAGTGAGAGAGTGAGAGTGAGAGAGTGAGAGTGAGAGTGTGAGAGTGAGAGTGAGAGAGTGAGAGTGAGCGAGTGAGAGTGAGCGAGTGAGAGTGAGAGAGTGAGAGTGAGAGTGTGAGAGTGAGAGTGAGAGTGAGCGTGTGAGAGTGAGCGTGTGAGAGTGAGTGTGAGAGAGTGAGGGTGTGAGAGTGAGCGTGTGAGAGTGAGTGTGAGAGAGTGAGTGTGTGAGAGTGAGCGAGTGAGAGTGAGCGTGTGAGAGTGAGCGAGTGAGAGTGAGCGTGTGAGAGTGAGCGTGTGAGAGTGAGTGTGAGAGAGTGAGTGTGTGAGAGTGAGCGAGTGAGAGTGAGCGTGTGAGAGTGAGCGTGTGAGAGTGAGCGAGTGAGAGTGAGTGTGTGAGAGTGAGCGAGTGAGAGTGAGCGAGTGAGAGTGAGAGTGAGAGTGAGCGAGTGAGAGTGAGCGAGTGAGAGTGAGTGTGAGAGAGTGAGTGTGTGAGAGTGAGAGTGAGTGAGAGTGAGCGTGTGAGAGTGAGTGAGTAAGAGTGAGTGTGTGAGAGTGAGCGAGTGAGAGTGAGAGTGAGAGTGAGCGAGTGAGAGTGAGCGAGTGAGAGTGAACGAGTGAGAGTGAGCGAGTGAGAGTGAGCGAGTGAGAGTGAGTGTGTGAGAGTGAGCGTGAGAGTGAGCGAGTGAGAGTGAGCGTGTGAGAGTGAGCGTGTGAGAGTGAGTGTGTGAGAGTGAGTGTGTGAGAGTGAGAGTGAGAGTGAGCGTGTGAGAGTGAGTGAGAGTGAGAGAGTGTGAGAGTGAGAGTGAGAGAGTGAGAGAGTGAGAGAGTGAGAGTGAGAGTGAGAGAGTGTGAGAGTGAGAGTGAGCGTGTGAGAGTGAGAGAGTGAGAGTGAGAGTGAGAGTGAGCGTGTGAGAGTGAGTGAGAGTGAGAGAGTGTGAGAGTGAGAGTGAGAGAGTGAGAGAGTGAGAGAGTGAGAGTGAGAGTGAGAGAGTGAGAGTGAGAGAGTGTGAGAGTGAGAGAGTGAGAGAGTGAGAGTGAGAGTGAGAGTGAGAGAGTGAGAGAGTGAGAGTGAGAGAGAGAGAGTGAGCGTGTGAGAGTGAGAGAGTGAGAGTGAGAGAGTGAGAGTGAGCATGAGAGAGTGAGAGTGAGTGTGAGAGTGAGAGTGAGTGAGAGTGAGAGTGAGAGAGTGAGAGTGAGAGTGAGTGAGAGAGTGAGAGTGAGTGTGAGTGAGAGAGTGAGAGTGAGAGTGAGTGAGAGAGAGAGTGAGAGAGTGAGAGAGTGAGAGCGAGAGCCAGAGTCAGAGTCAGAGTGAGTGAGAGAGAGAGTGAGAGAGAGTGAGAGAGAGAGTGAGAGTGAGAGTGAGCGAGTGAGAGTGAGAGTGAGAGTGAGCGAGTGAGAGTGAGAGAGTGAGAGTGAGAGTGAGCGAGTGAGAGTGAGAGAGTGAGAGTGAGAGTGAGAGAGTGAGAGTGAGAGTGAGCGAGTGAGAGTGAGAGTGAGAGTGAGAGTGAGCGAGTGAGAGTGAGAGTGAGAGAGTGAGAGTGTGAGTGAGAGTGAGAGTGAGTGAGAGTGAGAGTGAGTGAGAGTGAGAGAGAGAGTGAGAGTGAGAGTGTGAGTGAGAGTGAGAGTGAGTGAGAGTGAGAGAGAGAGTGAGAGTGAGAGTGAGAGTGAGCGAGTGAGAGTGAGAGTGAGAGAGTGAGAGAGTGAGAGTGAGAGAGTGAGAGTGAGAGTGAGAGTGAGCGAGTGAGAGTGAGCGAGTGAGAGTGAGAGAGTGAGAGTGAGAGAGTGAGAGTGAGAGTGTGAGAGTGAGAGTGAGAGAGTGAGAGTGAGCGAGTGAGAGTGAGAGAGTGAGAGTGAGAGTGAGAGTGTGAGAGTGAGAGTGACAGTGAGAGTGAGCGTGTGAGAGTGAGAGAGTGAGCGAGTGAGAGAGAGTGAGAGTGAGAGTGAGAGTGAGAGAGAGTGAGAGTGAGTGAGAGTGAGAGTGAGCGTGCGAGAGTGAGAGAGTGAGAGTGAGACTGAGAGTGAGAGAGTGAGTGAGAGTGAGAGTGAGAGTGAGAGAGAGTGAGAGTGAGAGAGTGAGTGAGAGTGAGAGTGAGAGAGAGTGAGAGTGAGAGCGTGAGAATGAGAGTGAGAGTGAGAGTGAGAGAGTGAGAGTGAGAGTGAGCGAGTGAGAGTGAGAGAGTGGGAGTGAGAGTGAGAGTGAGCGAGTGAGAGTGAGAGAGTGAGAGTGAGAGTGAGAGTGAGAGTGAGCGAGTGAGAGTGAGCGAGTGAGAGTGAGAGAGAGAGTGAGAGAGAGTGTGAGTGAGAGTGAGAGTGAGAGTGAGAGAGAGTGAGAGTGAGTGACAGTGAGAGCGAGCGTGTGAGAGTGAGCGAGTGAGAGTGAGAGTGAGCGAGTGAGAGTGAGCGTGCGAGAGTGAGTGTGTGAGAGTGAGCGAGTGAGAGTGAGTGAGTGAGTGAGAGTGAGAGAGTGAGAGTGAGCATGTGAGAGGGAGTGTGTGAGAGTGAGCGAGTGAGAGTGAGTGAGAGTGAGAGAGTGAGAGTGAGCGTGTGAGTGTGAGCGTGTGAGAGTGAGCGTGTGAGAGTGAGTGTGAGAGAGTGAGTGTGTGAGAGTGAGCGTGTGTGAGTAAGCGTGTGAGAGTGAGCGTGTGAGTGTGAGAGAGTGAGTGTGTGAGAGTGAGCGTGTGAGAGTGAGTGTGAGAGAGTGAGTGTGTGAGAGTGAGCGTGTGAGAGTGAGCGTGTGAGAGTGAGTGTGAGAGAGTGAGTGTGTGAGAGTGAGCGAGTGAGAGTGAGCGTGTGAGAGTGAGCGAGTGAGAGTGAGCGTGTGAGAGTGAGCGTGTGAGAGTGAGCGAGTGAGAGTGAGAGTGAGAGTGAGCGAGTGAGAGTGAGCGAGTGAGAGTGAGTGTGAGAGAGTGAGTGTGTGAGAGTGAGTGTGTGAGAGTGAGTGAGAGTGAGCGTGTGAGAGTGAGTGAGTAAGAGTGAGTGTGAGAGTGAGCGAGTGAGAGTGAGCGAGTGAGAGTGAGCGAGTGAGAGTGAGCGAGTGAGAGTGAGCGTGTGTGAGTGAGTGTGAGAGAGTGAGTGTGTGAGAGTGAGCGTGAGAGTGAGCGAGTGAGAGTGAGCGTGTGAGAGGGAGCGTGAGAGTGAGCGAGTGAGAGTGAGCGTGTGAGAGTGAGCGTGTGAGAGTGAGCGAGTGAGAGTGAGCGTGTGAGAGTGAGTGTGTGAGAGTGAGCGTGAGAGTGAGCGAGTGAGAGTGAGCGTGTGAGAGTGAGTGTGTGAGAGTGAGTGTGTGAGAGTGAGTGAGAGTGAGAGAGTGAGAGTGAGCGTGTGAGAGTGAGCGTGTGAGAGTGAGCGAGTGAGAGTGAGAGAGTGAGAGTGAGCGTGTGAGAGTGAGCGTGTGAGAGTGAGTGTGAGAGAGTGAGTGTGTGAGAGTGAGCATGTGAGAGTGAGTGTGAGAGAGTGTGTGTGTGAGTGAGCAAGTGAGAGTGAGCGTGTGAGAGTGAGTGTGTGAGAGTGAGCGAGTGAGAGTGAGCGAGTGAGAGTGAGTGTGTGAGAGTGAGTGTGAGAGTGAGCGAGTGAGAGTGAGCGTGTGAGAGTGAGCGTGTGAGAGTGAGTGTGTGAGAGTGAGCGAGTGAGAGTGAGCGAGTGAGAGTGAGTGTGTGAGAGTGAGTGAGTGAGAGTGAGCGTGTGAGAGTGAGCGTGTGAGAGTGAGAGAGTGAGAGTGAGCATGTGAGAGTGAGTGTGTGAGAGTGAGCGAGTGAGAGTGAGTGAGAGTGAGAGAGTGAGAGTGAGCGTGTGAGTGTGAGCGTGTGAGAGTGAGCGTGTGAGAGTGAGTGTGAGAGAGTGAGTGTGAGAGAGTGAGTGTGTGAGAGTGAGTGTGTGAGAGTGAGCGTGTGAGAGTGAGTGTGTGAGAGTGAGCGAGTGAGAGTGAGCGTGTGAGAGTGAGCGAGTGAGAGTGAGCGTGTGAGAGTGAGAGTGTGAGAGTGAGCGAGTGAGAGTGAGAGTGAGCGAGTGAGAGTGAGCGAGTGAGAGTGAGTGTGAGAGAATGAGTGAGTGAGAGTGAGTGTGAGAGAGTGAGTGTGTGAGAGTGAGTGAGAGTGAGTGTGAGAGAGTGAGTGTGTGAGAGTGAGCGAGTGAGAGTGAGCGTGTGAGAGTGAGCGAGTGAGAGTGAGCGTGTGAGAGTGAGCGTGTGAGAGTGAGCGAGTGAGAGTGAGAGTGAGCGAGTGAGAGTGAGCGAGTGAGAGTGAGTGTGAGAGAGTGAGTGTGTGAGAGTGAGTGTGTGAGAGTGAGTGAGGGTGAGCGTGTGAGAGTGAGTGAGTAAGAGTGAGTGTGTGAGAGTGAGCGAGTGAGAGTGAGCGAGTGAGAGTGAGCGAGTGAGAGTGAGCGTGTGAGAGTGAGTGTGAGAGAGTGAGTGTGTGAGAGTGAGCGTGAGAGTGAGCGAGTGAGAGTGAGCGTGTGAGAGTGAGCGTGAGAGTGAGCGAGTGAGAGTGAGCGTGTGAGAGTGAGCGTGTGAGAGTGAGCGTGAGAGTGAGCGAGTGAGAGTGAGCGAGTGAGAGTGAGCGAGTGAGAGTGAGCGTGTGAGAGTGAGTGTGAGAGAGTGAGTGTGAGAGAGTGAGTGTGTGAGAGTGAGCGTGAGAGTGAGCGAGTGAGAGTGAGCGTGTGAGAGTGAGCGTGAGAGTGAGCGAGTGAGAGTGAGCGTGTGAGAGTGAGCGTGTGAGAGTGAGCGTGAGAGTGAGCGAGTGAGAGTGAGCGTGTGAGAGTGAGTGTGTGAGAGTGAGCGTGAGAGTGAGCGAGTGAGAGTGAGCGTGTGAGAGTGAGTGTGTGAGAGTGAGTGTGAGAGTGAGTGAGAGTGAGAGAGTGAGAGTGAGAGTGAGCGTGTGAGATTGAGCGTGTGAGATTGAGAGTGAGAGTGAGCGTGTGAGAGTGAGTGAGAGTGAGAGAGTGAGAGAGTGTGAGAGTGAGAGAGTGAGAGAGAGAGTGAGAGTGAGCGTGTGAGAGTGAGCGTGTGAGAGTGAGTGTGAGAGAGTGAGTGTGAGAGAGTGAGTGTGTGAGAGTGAGCGTGAGAGTGAGCGAGTGAGAGTGAGCGTGTGAGAGTGAGCGTGAGAGTGAGC
Source organism: Somniosus microcephalus (assembly GCF_052327205.1). Classification (NCBI taxonomy): domain Eukaryota; kingdom Metazoa; phylum Chordata; class Chondrichthyes; order Squaliformes; family Somniosidae; genus Somniosus; species Somniosus microcephalus. The sequence goes on from NW_028225785.1 coordinate 81,710, forward strand.
GAGTGAGAGTGAGCGTGTGAGAGTGAGCGTGTGAGAGTGAGCGTGAGAGTGAGCGAGTGAGAGTGAGCGTGTGAGAGTGAGTGTGTGAGAGTGAGCGTGAGAGTGAGCGAGTGAGAGTGAGCGTGTGAGAGTGAGTGTGTGAGAGTGAGTGTGAGAGTGAGCGAGTGAGAGTGAGCGTGTGAGAGTGAGCGTGAGAGTGAGCGAGTGAGAGTGAGCGTGTGAGAGTGAGCGTGTGAGAGTGAGCGTGTGAGAGTGAGCGTGAGAGTGAGCGAGTGAGAGTGAGCGAGTGAGAGTGAGCGAGTGAGAGTGAGCGTGTGAGAGTGAGTGTGAGAGAGTGAGTGTGAGAGAGTGAGTGTGTGAGAGTGAGCGTGAGAGTGAGCGAGTGAGAGTGAGCGTGTGAGAGTGAGCGTGAGAGTGAGCGAGTGAGAGTGAGCGTGTGAGAGTGAGCGTGTGAGAGTGAGCGTGAGAGTGAGCGAGTGAGAGTGAGCGTGTGAGAGTGAGTGTGTGAGAGTGAGCGTGAGAGTGAGCGAGTGAGAGTGAGCGTGTGAGAGTGAGTGTGTGAGTGTGAGAGTGAGTGAGAGTGAGAGAGTGAGAGTGAGAGTGAGCGTGTGAGATTGAGCGTGTGAGATTGAGAGTGAGAGTGAGCGTGTGAGAGTGAGTGAGAGTGAGAGAGTGAGAGAGTGTGAGAGTGAGAGAGTGAGAGAGAGAGTGAGAGTGAGAGTGAGCGTGTGAGAGTGAGCGTGTGAGAGTGAGTGTGAGAGTGAGTGTGAGAGAGTGAGTGTGTGAGAGTGAGCGTGAGAGTGAGCGAGTGAGAGTGAGCGTGTGAGAGTGAGCGTGAGAGTGAGCGAGTGAGAGTGAGCGTGTGAGAGTGAGCGTGTGAGAGTGAGCGTGAGAGTGAGCGAGTGAGAGTGAGCGTGTGAGAGTGAGTGTGTGAGAGTGAGCGTGAGACTGAGCGAGTGAGAGTCAGCGTGTGAGAGTGAGTGTGTGAGTGTGAGTGTGAGAGTGAGTGAGAGTGAGAGAGTGAGAGTGAGAGTGAGCGTGTGAGATTGAGCGTGTGAGATTGAGAGTGAGAGTGAGCGTGTGAGAGTGAGTGAGAGTGAGAGAGTGAGAGAGTGTGAGAGTGAGAGAGTGAGAGAGAGAGTGAGAGTGAGAGTGAGCGTGTGAGAGTGAGCGTGTGAGAGTGAGTGAGAGTGAGTGTGTGAGAGTGAGCGAGAGTGAGAGAGTGAGAGTGAGCGTGTGAGAGTGAGCGTGTGAGAGTGAGCGTGTGAGAGTGAGCGAGTGAGAGTGAGCGAGTGAGAGTGAGCGAGTGAGAGTGAGCATGTGAGAGTGAGTGTGTGAGAGTGAGCGAGTGAGAGTGAGCGTGTGAGAGTGAGTGTGTGAGAGTGAGCGAGTGAGTGAGTCAGAGTGAGCGTGTGAGAGTGAGTGAGTGAGAGTGAGAGTGAGCGTGTGAGAGTGAGCGTGTGAGAGTGAGTGTGAGAGAGTGAGTGTGTGAGAGTGAGCGTGTGAGAGTGAGTGTGAGAGAGTGAGTGTGTGAGAGTGAGCGAGTGAGAGTGAGCGTGTGAGAGTGAGCGAGTGAGAGTGAGCGTGTGAGAGTGAGCGTGTGAGAGTGAGTGTGAGAGAGTGAGTGTGTGAGAGTGAGCGAGTGAGAGTGAGCGTGTGAGAGTGAGCGTGTGAGAGTGAGCGAGTGAGAGTGAGTGTGTGAGAGTGAGCGAGTGAGAGTGAGCGAGTGAGAGTGAGAGTGAGAGTGAGCGAGTGAGAGTGAGCGAGTGAGAGTGAGTGTGAGAGAGTGAGTGTGTGAGAGTGAGAGTGTGAGAGTGAGTGAGAGTGAGCGTGTGAGAGTGAGTGAGTAAGAGTGAGTGTGTGAGAGTGAGCGAGTGAGAGTGAGAGTGAGAGTGAGCGAGTGAGAGTGAGCGAGTGAGAGTGAGCGAGTGAGAGTGAGCGAGTGAGAGTGAGCGAGTGAGAGTGAGTGTGTGAGAGTGAGTGGGAGAGTGAGCGAGTGAGAGTGAGCGTGTGAGAGTGAGCGTGTGAGAGTGAGTGTGTGAGAGTGACTGTGTGAGAGTGAGTGAGAGTGAGAGAGTGAGAGTGAGAGAGGGAGAGTGAGAGTGAGCGTGTGAGAGTGAGAGAGTGAGAGTGAGAGTGAGAGTGAGCGTGTGAGAGTGAGTGAGAGTGAGAGAGTGTGAGAGTGAGAGTGAGAGAGTGAGAGAGTGAGAGAGTGAGAGTGAGAGTGAGAGAGTGTGAGAGTGAGAGTGAGAGAGTGTGAGAGTGAGAGAGTGAGAGAGTGAGAAAGTGAGAGTGAGAGTGAGAGAGTGAGAGAGTGAGAGTGAGAGAGAGAGAGTGAGCGTGTGAGAGTGAGAGAGTGAGAGTGAGAGAGTGAGAGTGAGCATGAGAGAGTGAGAGTGAGTGTGAGAGTGAGAGTGAGTGAGAGTGAGAGTGAGAGAGTGAGAGTGAGAGTGAGTGAGAGAGTGAGAGTGAGTGTGAGTGAGAGAGTGAGAGTGAGAGTGAGTGAGAGAGAGAGTGAGAGAGTGAGAGAGTGAGAGCGAGAGCCAGAGTCAGAGTGAGTGAGAGAGAGAGTGAGAGAGAGTGAGAGAGAGAGTGAGAGTGAGAGTGAGCGAGTGAGAGTGAGAGTGAGAGTGAGCGAGTGAGAGAGTGAGAGTGAGAGTGAGCGAGTGAGAGTGAGAGAGTGAGAGTGAGAGTGAGAGAGTGAGAGTGAGAGTGAGCGAGTGAGAGTGAGAGTGAGAGTGAGAGTGAGAGTGAGAGAGAGAGTGAGAGTGAGCGAGTGAGAGTGAGAGTGAGAGAGTGAGAGTGTGAGTGAGAGTGAGAGTGAGTGAGAGTGAGAGAGAGAGTGAGAGAGAGAGTGAGAGTGAGCGAGTGAGAGTGAGAGTGAGAGAGTGAGAGTGAGAGTGAGAGTGAGAGAGTGAGAGTGAGAGTGAGAGTGAGCGAGTGAGAGTGAGCGAGTGAGAGTGAGAGAGTGAGAGTGAGAGAGTGAGAGTGAGAGTGTGAGAGTGAGAGTGAGAGAGTGAGAGTGAGCGAGTGAGAGTGAGCGAGTGAGAGTGAGAGAGTGAGAGTGAGAGTGAGAGTGTGAGAGTGAGAGTGAGAGTGAGAGTGAGAGAGTGTGAGAGTGAGCGTGTGAGAGTGAGTGTGAGAGAGTGAGTGTGTGAGAGTGAGCGTGTGAGAGTGAGTGTGAGAGAGTGAGTGTGTGAGAGTGAGCGAGTGAGAGTGAGCGTGTGAGAGTGAGCGAGTGAGAGTGAGTGTGTGAGAGTGAGCGTGTGAGAGTGAGTGTGAGAGAGTGAG
>NW_028225785.1:92500-105000 GCF_052327205.1 Somniosus microcephalus
AGTGAGTGTGAGAGTGAGAGTGAGTGAGAGTGAGAGTGAGAGAGTGAGAGTGAGAGTGAGTGAGAGAGTGAGAGTGAGTGTGAGTGAGAGAGTGAGAGTGAGAGTGAGTGAGAGAGAGAGTGAGAGAGTGAGAGAGTGAGAGCGAGAGCCAGAGTCAGAGTCAGAGTGAGTGAGAGAGAGAGTGAGAGAGAGTGAGAGAGAGAGTGAGAGTGAGAGTGAGCGAGTGAGAGTGAGAGTGAGAGTGAGCGAGTGAGAGTGAGAGAGTGAGAGTGAGAGTGAGCGAGTGAGAGTGAGAGAGTGAGAGTGAGAGTGAGAGAGTGAGAGTGAGAGTGAGCGAGTGAGAGTGAGAGTGAGAGTGAGAGTGAGCGAGTGAGAGTGAGAGTGAGAGAGTGAGAGTGTGAGTGAGAGTGAGAGTGAGTGAGAGTGAGTGAGAGTGAGAGAGAGAGTGAGAGTGAGAGTGTGAGTGAGAGTGAGAGTGAGTGAGAGTGAGAGAGAGAGTGAGAGTGAGAGTGAGAGTGAGCGAGTGAGAGTGAGAGAGTGAGAGAGTGAGAGTGAGAGAGTGAGAGTGAGAGTGAGAGTGAGCGAGTGAGAGTGAGCGAGTGAGAGTGAGAGAGTGAGAGTGAGAGAGTGAGAGTGAGAGTGTGAGAGTGAGAGTGAGAGAGTGAGAGTGAGCGAGTGAGAGTGAGAGAGTGAGAGTGAGAGTGAGAGTGTGAGAGTGAGAGTGACAGTGAGAGTGAGCGTGTGAGAGTGAGAGTGAGAGTGAGAGAGTGAGCGAGTGAGAGAGAGTGAGAGTGAGAGTGAGAGTGAGAGAGAGTGAGAGTGAGTGAGAGTGAGAGTGAGCGTGCGAGAGTGAGAGAGTGAGAGTGAGACTGAGATTGAGAGAGTGAGTGAGAGTGAGAGTGAGAGTGAGAGAGAGTGAGAGTGAGAGAGTGAGTGAGAGTGAGAGTGAGAGAGAGTGAGAGTGAGAGCGTGAGAATGAGAGTGAGAGTGAGAGTGAGAGAGTGAGAGTGAGAGTGAGCGAGTGAGAGTGAGAGAGTGGGAGTGAGAGTGAGAGTGAGAGTGAGCGAGTGAGAGTGAGAGAGTGAGAGTGAGAGTGAGAGTGAGAGTGAGCGAGTGAGAGTGAGCGAGTGAGAGTGAGAGAGAGAGTGAGAGAGAGTGTGAGTGAGAGTGAGAGTGAGAGTGAGAGAGAGTGAGAGTGAGTGACAGTGAGAGCGAGCGTGTGAGAGTGAGCGAGTGAGAGTGAGAGTGAGCGAGTGAGAGTGAGCGTGCGAGAGTGAGTGTGTGAGAGTGAGCGAGTGAGAGTGAGTGAGTGAGTGAGAGTGAGAGAGTGAGAGTGAGCATGTGAGAGGGAGTGTGTGAGAGTGAGCGAGTGAGAGTGAGTGAGAGTGAGAGAGTGAGAGTGAGCGTGTGAGCGTGTGAGAGTGAGCGTGTGAGAGTGAGTGTGAGAGAGTGAGTGTGTGAGAGTGAGCGTGTGTGAGTAAGCGTGTGAGAGTGAGCGTGTGAGTGTGAGAGAGTGAGTGTGTGAGAGTGAGCGTGTGAGAGTGAGTGTGAGAGAGTGAGTGTGTGAGAGTGAGCGTGTGAGAGTGAGCGTGTGAGAGTGAGTGTGAGAGAGTGAGTGTGTGAGAGTGAGCGAGTGAGAGTGAGCGTGTGAGAGTGAGCGAGTGAGAGTGAGCGTGTGAGAGTGAGCGTGTGAGAGTGAGCGAGTGAGAGTGAGAGTGAGAGTGAGCGAGTGAGAGTGAGCGAGTGAGAGTGAGTGTGAGAGAGTGAGTGTGTGAGAGTGAGTGTGTGAGAGTGAGTGAGAGTGAGCGTGTGAGAGTGAGTGAGTAAGAGTGAGTGTGAGAGTGAGCGAGTGAGAGTGAGCGAGTGAGAGTGAGCGAGTGAGAGTGAGCGAGTGAGAGTGAGCGTGTGTGAGTGAGTGTGAGAGAGTGAGTGTGTGAGAGTGAGCGTGAGAGTGAGCGAGTGAGAGTGAGCGTGTGAGAGGGAGCGTGAGAGTGAGCGAGTGAGAGTGAGCGTGTGAGAGTGAGCGTGTGAGAGTGAGCGAGTGAGAGTGAGCGTGTGAGAGTGAGTGTGTGAGAGTGAGCGTGAGAGTGAGCGAGTGAGAGTGAGCGTGTGAGAGTGAGTGTGTGAGAGTGAGTGTGTGAGAGTGAGTGAGAGTGAGAGAGTGAGAGTGAGCGTGTGAGAGTGAGCGTGTGAGAGTGAGCGAGTGAGAGTGAGAGAGTGAGAGTGAGCGTGTGAGAGTGAGCGTGTGAGAGTGAGTGTGAGAGAGTGAGTGTGTGAGAGTGAGCATGTGAGAGTGAGTGTGAGAGAGTGTGTGTGTGAGTGAGCGAGTGAGAGTGAGCGTGTGAGAGTGAGTGTGTGAGAGTGAGCGAGTGAGAGTGAGCGAGTGAGAGTGAGTGTGTGAGAGTGAGTGTGAGAGTGAGCGAGTGAGAGTGAGCGTGTGAGAGTGAGCGTGTGAGAGTGAGTGTGTGAGAGTGAGCGAGTGAGAGTGAGCGAGTGAGAGTGAGTGTGTGAGAGTGAGTGAGTGAGAGTGAGCGTGTGAGAGTGAGCGTGTGAGAGTGAGAGAGTGAGAGTGAGCATGTGAGAGTGAGTGTGTGAGAGTGAGCGAGTGAGAGTGAGTGAGAGTGAGAGAGTGAGAGTGAGCGTGTGAGTGTGAGCGTGTGAGAGTGAGCGTGTGAGAGTGAGTGTGAGAGAGTGAGTGTGAGAGAGTGAGTGTGTGAGAGTGAGTGTGTGAGAGTGAGCGTGTGAGAGTGAGTGTGTGAGAGTGAGCGAGTGAGAGTGAGCGTGTGAGAGTGAGCGAGTGAGAGTGAGCGTGTGAGAGTGAGAGTGTGAGAGTGAGCGAGTGAGAGTGAGAGTGAGCGAGTGAGAGTGAGCGAGTGAGAGTGAGTGTGAGAGAATGAGTGTGTGAGAGTGAGTGTGTGAGAGTGAGTGAGAGTGAGCGTGTGAGAGTGAGTGAGTAAGAGTGAGTGTGTGAGAGTGAGAGAGTGAGCGAGTGAGAGTGAGCGAGTGAGAGTGAGTGAGTGAGAGTGAGCGTGTGAGAGTGAGCGTGTGAGAGTCAGCGAGTGAGAGTGAGAGTGAGCGAGTGAGAGTGAGCGAGTGAGAGTGAGTGTGAGAGAGTGAGTGTGTGAGAGTGAGTGAGAGTGAGTGTGAGAGAGTGAGTGTGTGAGAGTGAGCGAGTGAGAGTGAGCGTGTGAGAGTGAGCGAGTGAGAGTGAGCGTGTGAGAGTGAGCGTGTGAGAGTGAGCGAGTGAGAGTGAGAGTGAGCGAGTGAGAGTGAGCGAGTGAGAGTGAGTGTGAGAGAGTGAGTGTGTGAGAGTGAGTGTGTGAGAGTGAGTGAGGGTGAGCGTGTGAGAGTGAGTGAGTAAGAGTGAGTGTGTGAGAGTGAGCGAGTGAGAGTGAGCGAGTGAGAGTGAGCGAGTGAGAGTGAGCGTGTGAGAGTGAGTGTGAGAGAGTGAGTGTGTGAGAGTGAGCGTGAGAGTGAGCGAGTGAGAGTGAGCGTGTGAGAGTGAGCGTGAGAGTGAGCGAGTGAGAGTGAGCGTGTGAGAGTGAGCGTGTGAGAGTGAGCGTGAGAGTGAGCGAGTGAGAGTGAGCGAGTGAGAGTGAGCGAGTGAGAGTGAGCGTGTGAGAGTGAGTGTGAGAGAGTGAGTGTGAGAGAGTGAGTGTGTGAGAGTGAGCGTGAGAGTGAGCGAGTGAGAGTGAGCGTGTGAGAGTGAGCGTGAGAGTGAGCGAGTGAGAGTGAGCGTGTGAGAGTGAGCGTGTGAGAGTGAGCGTGAGAGTGAGCGAGTGAGAGTGAGCGTGTGAGAGTGAGTGTGTGAGAGTGAGCGTGAGAGTGAGCGAGTGAGAGTGAGCGTGTGAGAGTGAGTGTGTGAGAGTGAGTGTGAGTGAGAGTGAGAGAGTGAGAGTGAGAGTGAGCGTGTGAGATTGAGCGTGTGAGATTGAGAGTGAGAGTGAGCGTGTGAGAGTGAGTGAGAGTGAGAGAGTGAGAGAGTGTGAGAGTGAGAGAGTGAGAGAGAGAGTGAGAGTGAGAGTGAGCGTGTGAGAGTGAGCGTGTGAGAGTGAGTGTGAGAGAGTGAGTGTGAGAGAGTGAGTGTGTGAGAGTGAGCGTGAGAGTGAGCGAGTGAGAGTGAGCGTGTGAGAGTGAGCGTGAGAGTGAGCGAGTGAGAGTGAGCGTGTGAGAGTGAGCGTGTGAGAGTGAGCGTGAGAGTGAGCGAGTGAGAGTGAGCGTGTGAGAGTGAGTGTGTGAGAGTGAGCGTGAGAGTGAGCGAGTGAGAGTGAGCGTGTGAGAGTGAGTGTGTGAGAGTGAGTGTGAGAGTGAGTGAGAGTGAGAGAGTGAGAGTGAGAGTGAGCGTGTGAGATTGAGCGTGTGAGATTGAGAGTGAGAGTGAGCGTGTGAGAGTGAGTGAGAGTGAGAGAGTGAGAGAGTGTGAGAGTGAGAGAGTGAGAGAGAGAGTGAGAGTGAGAGTGAGCGTGTGAGAGTGAGCGTGTGAGAGTGAGTGAGAGTGAGTGTGTGAGAGTGAGCGAGAGTGAGAGAGTGAGAGTGAGCGTGTGAGAGTGAGCGTGTGAGAGTGAGCGTGTGAGAGTGAGCGAGTGAGAGTGAGCGAGTGAGAGTGAGCGAGTGAGAGTGAGCGTGTGAGAGTGAGTGTGTGAGAGTGAGCGAGTGAGAGTGAGCGTGTGAGAGTGAGTGTGTGAGAGTGAGCGAGTGAGTGAGTCAGAGTGAGCGTGTGAGAGTGAGTGAGTGAGAGTGAGAGTGAGCGTGTGAGAGTGAGCGTGTGAGAGTGAGTGTGAGAGAGTGAGTGTGAGAGTGAGCGAGTGAGAGTGAGCGTGTGAGAGTGAGCGTGTGAGAGTGAGTGTGTGAGAGTGAGCGAGTGAGAGTGAGCGAGTGAGAGTGAGTGTGTGAGAGTGAGTGAGTGAGAGTGAGCGTGTGAGAGTGAGCGTGTGAGAGTGAGAGAGTGAGAGTGAGCATGTGAGAGTGAGTGTGTGAGAGTGAGCGAGTGAGAGTGAGTGAGAGTGAGAGAGTGAGAGTGAGCGTGTGAGTGTGAGCGTGTGAGAGTGAGCGTGTGAGAGTGAGTGTGAGAGAGTGAGTGTGAGAGAGTGAGTGTGTGAGAGTGAGCGTGTGAGAGTGAGCGTGTGAGAGTGAGTGTGAGAGAATGAGTGTGTGAGAGTGAGTGTGTGAGAGTGAGTGAGAGTGAGCGTGTGAGAGTGAGTGAGTAAGAGTGAGTGTGTGAGAGTGAGAGAGTGAGCGAGTGAGAGTGAGCGAGTGAGAGTGAGCGAGTGAGAGTGAGCGTGTGAGAGTGAGCGTGTGAGAGTCAGCGAGTGAGAGTGAGAGTGAGCGAGTGAGAGTGAGCGAGTGAGAGTGAGTGTGAGAGAGTGAGTGTGTGAGAGTGAGTGAGAGTGAGTGTGAGAGAGTGAGTGTGTGAGAGTGAGCGAGTGAGAGTGAGCGTGTGAGAGTGAGCGAGTGAGAGTGAGCGTGTGAGAGTGAGCGTGTGAGAGTGAGCGAGTGAGAGTGAGCGAGTGAGAGTGAGCGAGTGAGAGTGAGTGTGAGAGAGTGAGTGTGTGAGAGTGAGTGTGTGAGAGTGAGTGAGGGTGAGCGAGTGAGAGTGAGCGAGTGAGAGTGAGTGTGAGAGAGTGAGTGTGTGAGAGTGAGTGTGTGAGAGTGAGTGAGGGTGAGCGTGTGAGAGTGAGTGAGTAAGAGTGAGTGTGTGAGAGTGAGCGAGTGAGAGTGAGCGAGTGAGAGTGAGCGAGTGAGAGTGAGCGTGTGAGAGTGAGTGTGAGAGAGTGAGTGTGTGAGAGTGAGCGTGAGAGTGAGCGAGTGAGAGTGAGCGTGTGAGAGTGAGCGTGAGAGTGAGCGAGTGAGAGTGAGCGTGTGAGAGTGAGCGTGTGAGAGTGAGCGTGAGAGTGAGCGAGTGAGAGTGAGCGAGTGAGAGTGAGCGAGTGAGAGTGAGCGTGTGAGAGTGAGTGTGAGAGAGTGAGTGTGAGAGAGTGAGTGTGTGAGAGTGAGCGTGAGAGTGAGCGAGTGAGAGTGAGCGTGTGAGAGTGAGCGAGTGAGAGTGAGCGTGTGAGAGTGAGCGTGTGAGAGTGAGCGTGAGAGTGAGCGAGTGAGAGTGAGCGTGTGAGAGTGAGTGTGTGAGAGTGAGCGTGAGAGTGAGCGAGTGAGAGTGAGCGTGTGAGAGTGAGTGTGTGAGAGTGAGTGTGAGAGTGAGTGAGAGTGAGAGAGTGAGAGTGAGAGTGAGCGTGTGAGATTGAGCGTGTGAGATTGAGAGTGAGAGTGAGCGTGTGAGAGTGAGTGAGAGTGAGAGAGTGAGAGAGTGTGAGAGTGAGAGAGTGAGAGAGAGAGTGAGAGTGAGAGTGAGCGTGTGAGAGTGAGCGTGTGAGAGTGAGTGTGAGAGAGTGAGTGTGAGAGAGTGAGTGTGTGAGAGTGAGCGTGAGAGTGAGCGAGTGAGAGTGAGCGTGTGAGAGTGAGCGTGAGAGTGAGCGAGTGAGAGTGAGCGTGTGAGAGTGAGCGTGTGAGAGTGAGCGTGAGAGTGAGCGAGTGAGAGTGAGCGTGTGAGAGTGAGTGTGTGAGAGTGAGCGTGAGAGTGAGCGAGTGAGAGTGAGCGTGTGAGAGTGAGTGTGTGAGAGTGAGTGTGAGAGTGAGTGAGAGTGAGAGAGTGAGAGTGAGAGTGAGCGTGTGAGATTGAGCGTGTGAGATTGAGAGTGAGAGTGAGCGTGTGAGAGTGAGTGAGAGTGAGAGAGTGAGAGAGTGTGAGAGTGAGAGAGTGAGAGAGAGAGTGAGAGTGAGAGTGAGCGTGTGAGAGTGAGCGTGTGAGAGTGAGTGAGAGTGAGTGTGTGAGAGTGAGCGAGAGTGAGAGAGTGAGAGTGAGCGTGTGAGAGTGAGCGTGTGAGAGTGAGCGTGTGAGAGTGAGCGAGTGAGAGTGAGCGAGTGAGAGTGAGCGAGTGAGAGTGAGCGTGTGAGAGTGAGTGTGTGAGAGTGAGCGAGTGAGAGTGAGCGTGTGAGAGTGAGTGTGTGAGAGTGAGCGAGTGAGTGAGTCAGAGTGAGCGTGTGAGAGTGAGTGAGTGAGAGTGAGCGTGTGAGAGTGACCGTGTGAGAGTGAGTGTGAGAGAGTGAGTGTGTGAGAGTGAGCGTGTGAGAGTGAGTGTGAGAGAGTGAGTGTGTGAGAGTGAGCGAGTGAGAGTGAGCGTGTGAGAGTGAGCGAGTGAGAGTGAGCGTGTGAGAGTGAGCGTGTGAGAGTGAGTGTGAGAGAGTGAGTGTGTGAGAGTGAGCGAGTGAGAGTGAGCGTGTGAGAGTGAGCGTGTGAGAGTGAGCGAGTGAGAGTGAGTGTGTGAGAGTGAGCGAGTGAGAGTGAGCGAGTGAGAGTGAGAGTGAGAGTGAGCGAGTGAGAGTGAGCGAGTGAGAGTGAGTGTGAGAGAGTGAGTGTGTGAGAGTGAGAGTGTGAGAGTGAGTGAGAGTGAGCGTGTGAGAGTGAGTGAGTAAGAGTGAGTGTGTGAGAGTGAGCGAGTGAGAGTGAGAGTGAGAGTGAGCGAGTGAGAGTGAGCGAGTGAGAGTGAGCGAGTGAGAGTGAGCGAGTGAGAGTGAGTGTGTGAGAGTGAGCGGGAGAGTGAGCGAGTGAGAGTGAGCGTGTGAGAGTGAGCGTGTGAGAGTGAGTGTGTGAGAGTGAGTGTGTGAGAGTGAGTGAGAGTGAGAGAGTGAGAGTGAGAGAGGGAGAGTGAGAGTGAGCGTGTGAGAGTGAGAGAGTGAGAGTGAGAGTGAGAGTGAGCGTGTGAGAGTGAGTGAGAGTGAGAGAGTGTGAGAGTGAGAGTGAGAGAGTGAGAGAGTGAGAAAGTGAGAGTGAGAGTGAGAGAGTGAGAGAGTGAGAGTGAGAGAGAGAGAGTGAGCGTGTGAGAGTGAGAGAGTGAGAGTGAGAGAGTGAGAGTGAGCATGAGAGAGTGAGAGTGAGTGTGAGAGTGAGAGTGAGTGAGAGTGAGAGTGAGAGAGTGAGAGTGAGAGTGAGTGAGAGAGTGAGAGTGAGTGTGAGTGAGAGAGTGAGAGTGAGAGTGAGTGAGAGAGAGAGTGAGAGAGTGAGAGAGTGAGAGCGAGAGCCAGAGTCAGAGTGAGTGAGAGAGAGAGTGAGAGAGAGTGAGAGAGAGAGTGAGAGTGAGAGTGAGCGAGTGAGAGTGAGAGTGAGAGTGAGCGAGTGAGAGAGTGAGAGTGAGAGTGAGCGAGTGAGAGTGAGAGAGTGAGAGTGAGAGTGAGAGAGTGAGAGTGAGAGTGAGCGAGTGAGAGTGAGAGTGAGAGTGAGAGTGAGAGTGAGAGAGAGAGTGAGAGTGAGCGAGTGAGAGTGAGAGTGAGAGAGTGAGAGTGTGAGTGAGAGTGAGAGTGAGTGAGAGTGAGAGAGAGAGTGAGAGAGAGAGTGAGAGTGAGCGAGTGAGAGTGAGAGTGAGAGAGTGAGAGTGAGAGTGAGAGTGAGAGAGTGAGAGTGAGAGTGAGAGTGAGCGAGTGAGAGTGAGCGAGTGAGAGTGAGAGAGTGAGAGTGAGAGAGTGAGAGTGAGAGTGTGAGAGTGAGAGTGAGAGAGTGAGAGTGAGCGAGTGAGAGTGAGCGAGTGAGAGTGAGAGAGTGAGAGTGAGCGTGAGAGTGTGAGAGTGAGAGTGAGAGTGAGAGTGAGCGTGTGAGAGTGAGCGTGTGAGAGTGAGTGTGAGAGAGTGAGTGTGTGAGAGTGAGCGTGTGAGAGTGAGTGTGAGAGAGTGAGTGTGTGAGAGTGAGCGAGTGAGAGTGAGCGTGTGAGAGTGAGCGAGTGAGAGTGAGCGTGTGAGAGTGAGCGTGTGAGAGTGAGTGTGAGAGAGTGAGTGTGTGAGAGTGAGCGAGTGAGAGTGAGCGTGTGAGAGTGAGCGTGTGAGAGTGAGCGAGTGAGAGTGAGTGTGTGAGAGTGAGCGAGTGAGAGTGAGTGAGAGTGAGAGAGTGAGAGTGAGAGAGTGAGAGTGAGAGTGAGCGTGTGAGAGTGAGGGAGTGAGAGTGAGAGTGAGCGTGTGAGAGTGAGTGAGAGTGAGAGAGTGTGAGAGTGAGAGTGAGAGAGTGAGAGAGTGAGAGAGTGAGAGTGAGAGTGAGAGAGTGTGAGAGTGAGAGTGAGAGAGTGTGAGAGTGAGAGAGTGAGAGTGAGAGTGAGCGTGTGAGATTGAGCGTGTGAGATTGAGAGTGAGAGTGAGCGTGTGAGAGTGAGTGAGAGTGAGAGAGTGAGAGAGTGTGAGAGTGAGAGAGTGAGAGAGAGAGTGAGAGTGAGAGTGAGCGTGTGAGAGTGAGCGTGTGAGAGTGAGTGAGAGTGAGTGTGTGAGAGTGAGCGAGAGTGAGAGAGTGAGAGTGAGCGTGTGAGAGTGAGCGTGTGAGAGTGAGCGTGTGAGAGTGAGCGAGTGAGAGTGAGCGAGTGAGAGTGAGCGAGTGAGAGTGAGCGTGTGAGAGTGAGTGTGTGAGAGTGAGCGAGTGAGAGTGAGCGTGTGAGAGTGAGTGTGTGAGAGTGAGCGAGTGAGTGAGTCAGAGTGAGCGTGTGAGAGTGAGTGAGTGAGAGTGAGAGTGAGCGTGTGAGAGTGAGCGTGTGAGAGTGAGTGTGAGAGAGTGAGTGTGTGAGAGTGAGCGTGTGAGAGTGAGTGTGAGAGAGTGAGTGTGTGAGAGTGAGCGAGTGAGAGTGAGCGTGTGAGAGTGAGCGAGTGAGAGTGAGCGTGTGAGAGTGAGCGTGTGAGAGTGAGTGTGAGAGAGTGAGTGTGTGAGAGTGAGCGAGTGAGAGTGAGCGTGTGAGAGTGAGCGTGTGAGAGTGAGCGAGTGAGAGTGAGTGTGTGAGAGTGAGCGAGTGAGAGTGAGCGAGTGAGAGTGAGAGTGAGAGTGAGCGAGTGAGAGTGAGCGAGTGAGAGTGAGTGTGAGAGAGTGAGTGTGTGAGAGTGAGAGTGTGAGAGTGAGTGAGAGTGAGCGTGTGAGAGTGAGTGAGTAAGAGTGAGTGTGTGAGAGTGAGCGAGTGAGAGTGAGAGTGAGAGTGAGCGAGTAAGAGTGAGCGAGTGAGAGTGAGCGAGTGAGAGTGAGCGAGTGAGAGTGAGTGTGTGAGAGTGAGCGGGAGAGTGAGCGAGTGAGAGTGAGCGTGTGAGAGTGAGCGTGTGAGAGTGAGTGTGTGAGAGTGAGTGTGTGAGAGTGAGTGAGAGTGAGAGAGTGAGAGTGAGAGAGGGAGAGTGAGAGTGAGCGTGTGAGAGTGAGAGAGTGAGAGTGAGAGTGAGAGTGAGCGTGTGAGAGTGAGTGAGAGTGAGAGAGTGTGAGAGTGAGAGTGAGAGAGTGAGAGAGTGAGAAAGTGAGAGTGAGAGTGAGAGAGTGAGAGAGTGAGAGTGAGAGAGAGAGAGTGAGCGTGTGAGAGTGAGAGAGTGAGAGTGAGAGAGTGAGAGTGAGCATGAGAGAGTGAGAGTGAGTGTGAGAGTGAGAGTGAGTGAGAGTGAGAGTGAGAGAGTGAGAGTGAGAGTGAGTGAGAGAGTGAGAGTGAGTGTGAGTGAGAGAGTGAGAGTGAGAGTGAGTGAGAGAGAGAGTGAGAGAGTGAGAGAGTGAGAGCGAGAGCCAGAGTCAGAGTGAGTGAGAGAGAGAGTGAGAGAGAGTGAGAGAGAGAGTGAGAGTGAGCGAGTGAGAGTGAGAGTGAGAGTGAGCGAGTGAGAGAGTGAGAGTGAGAGTGAGCGAGTGAGAGTGAGAGAGTGAGAGTGAGAGTGAGAGAGTGAGAGTGAGAGTGAGCGAGTGAGAGTGAGAGTGAGAGTGAGAGAGAGAGTGAGAGTGAGCGAGTGAGAGTGAGAGTGAGAGAGTGAGAGTGTGAGTGAGAGTGAGAGTGAGTGAGAGTGAGAGAGAGAGTGAGAGAGAGAGTGAGAGTGAGCGAGTGAGAGTGAGAGTGAGAGAGTGAGAGTGAGAGTGAGAGTGAGCGAGTGAGAGTGAGAGTGAGAGAGTGAGAGTGTGAGTGAGAGTGAGAGTGAGCGAGTGAGAGTGAGAGTGAGAGAGTGAGAGTGAGAGTGAGAGTGAGAGAGTGAGAGTGAGAGTGAGAGTGAGCGAGTGAGAGTGAGCGAGTGAGAGTGAGAGAGTGAGAGTGAGAGAGTGAGAGTGAGAGTGTGAGAGTGAGAGTGAGAGAGTGAGAGTGAGCGAGTGAGAGTGAGCGAGTGAGAGTGAGAGAGTGAGAGTGAGCGTGAGAGTGTGAGAGTGAGAGTGAGAGTGAGAGTGAGCGTGTGAGAGTGAGCGTGTGAGAGTGAGTGTGAGAGAGTGAGTGTGTGAGAGTGAGCGTGTGAGAGTGAGTGTGAGAGAGTGAGTGTGTGAGAGTGAGCGAGTGAGAGTGAGCGTGTGAGAGTGAGCGAGTGAGAGTGAGCGTGTGAGAGTGAGCGTGTGAGAGTGAGTGTGAGAGAGTGAGTGTGTGAGAGTGAGCGAGTGAGAGTGAGCGTGTGAGAGTGAGCGTGTGAGAGTGAGCGAGTGAGAGTGAGTGTGTGAGAGTGAGCGAGTGAGAGTGAGCGAGTGAGAGTGAGAGTGAGAGTGAGCGAGTGAGAGTGAGCGAGTGAGAGTGAGTGTGAGAGAGTGAGTGTGTGAGAGTGAGAGTGTGAGAGTGAGTGAGAGTGAGCGTGTGAGAGTGAGTGAGTAAGAGTGAGTGTGTGAGAGTGAGCGAGTGAGAGTGAGAGTGAGAGTGAGCGAGTGAGAGTGAGCGAGTGAGAGTGAGCGAGTGAGAGTGAGCGAGTGAGAGTGAGTGTGTGAGAGTGAGCGTGAGAGTGAGCGAGTGAGAGTGAGCGTGTGAGAGTGAGCGTGTGAGAGTGAGTGTGTGAGAGTGAGTGAGAGTGAGAGAGTGAGAGTGAGAGAGTGAGAGTGAGAGTGAGCGTGTGAGAGTGAGAGAGTGAGAGTGAGAGTGAGAGTGAGCGTGTGAGAGTGAGTGAGAGTGAGAGAGTGTGAGAGTGAGAGTGAGAGAGTGAGAGAGTGAGAGAGTGAGAGTGAGAGTGAGAGAGTGTGAGAGTGAGAGTGAGAGAGTGTGAGAGTGAGAGAGTGAGAGAGTGAGAGTGAGAGAGTGAGAGTGAGCATGAGAGAGTGAGAGTGAGTGTGAGAGTGAGAGTGAGTGAGAGTGAGAGTGAGAGAGTGAGAGTGAGAGTGAGTGAGAGAGTGAGAGTGAGTGTGAGTGAGAGAGTGAGAGTGAGAGTGAGTGAGAGAGAGAGTGAGAGAGTGAGAGAGTGAGAGCGAGAGCCAGAGTCAGAGTCAGAGTGAGTGAGAGAGAGAGTGAGAGAGAGTGAGAGAGAGAGTGAGAGTGAGAGTGAGCGAGTGAGAGTGAGAGTGAGAGTGAGCGAGTGAGAGTGAGAGAGAGAGTGAGAGTGAGCGAGTGAGAGTGAGAGAGTGAGAGTGAGAGTGAGAGAGTGAGAGTGAGAGTGAGCGAGTGAGAGTGAGAGTGAGAGTGTGAGTGAGAGTGAGAGAGAGAGTGAGAGTGAGAGTGAGCGAGTGAGAGTGAGAGTGAGAGAGTGAGAGTGTGAGTGAGAGTGAGAGTGAGTGAGAGTGAGAG
>NW_028225785.1:110000-112500 GCF_052327205.1 Somniosus microcephalus
AGAGTGAGAGTGAGAGAGTGAGAGTGAGCGAGTGAGAGTGAGAGAGTGAGAGTGAGAGTGAGAGTGTGAGAGTGAGAGTGACAGTGAGAGTGAGCGTGTGAGAGTGAGAGTGAGAGTGAGAGAGTGAGCGAGTGAGAGAGAGTGAGAGTGAGAGTGAGAGTGAGAGAGAGTGAGAGTGAGTGAGAGTGAGAGTGAGCGTGCGAGAGTGAGAGAGTGAGACTGAGAGTGAGAGAGTGAGTGAGAGTGAGAGTGAGAGTGAGAGAGAGTGAGAGTGAGAGAGTGAGTGAGAGTGAGAGTGAGAGAGAGTGAGAGTGAGAGCGTGAGAATGAGAGTGAGAGTGAGAGAGTGAGAGTGAGCGAGTGAGAGTGAGCGTGTGAGAGTGAGTGTGAGAGAGTGAGTGTGTGAGAGTGAGCGAGTGAGAGTGAGCGTGTGAGAGTGAGCGTGTGAGAGTGAGCGAGTGAGAGTGAGTGTGTGAGAGTGAGCGAGTGAGAGTGAGCGAGTGAGAGTGAGAGTGAGAGTGAGCGAGTGAGAGTGAGCGAGTGAGAGTGAGTGTGAGAGAGTGAGTGTGTGAGAGTGAGAGTGTGAGAGTGAGTGAGAGTGAGCGTGTGAGAGTGAGTGAGTAAGAGTGAGTGTGTGAGAGTGAGCGAGTGAGAGTGAGAGTGAGAGTGAGCGAGTGAGAGTGAGCGAGTGAGAGTGAGCGAGTGAGAGTGAGCGAGTGAGAGTGAGTGTGTGAGAGTGAGCGTGAGAGTGAGCGAGTGAGAGTGAGCGTGTGAGAGTGAGCGTGTGAGAGTGAGTGTGTGAGAGTGAGTGTGTGAGAGTGAGTGAGAGTGAGAGAGTGAGAGTGAGAGAGTGAGAGTGAGAGTGAGCGTGTGAGAGTGAGAGAGTGAGAGTGAGAGTGAGAGTGAGCGTGTGAGAGTGAGTGAGAGTGAGAGAGTGTGAGAGTGAGAGTGAGAGAGTGAGAGAGTGAGAGAGTGAGAGTGAGAGTGAGAGAGTGTGAGAGTGAGAGTGAGAGAGTGTGAGAGTGAGAGAGTGAGAGAGTGAGAGTGAGAGTGAGAGTGAGAGAGTGAGAGAGTGAGAGTGAGAGAGAGAGAGTGAGCGTGTGAGAGTGAGAGAGTGAGAGTGAGAGAGTGAGAGTGAGCATGAGAGAGTGAGAGTGAGTGTGAGAGTGAGAGTGAGTGAGAGTGAGAGTGAGAGAGTGAGAGTGAGAGTGAGTGAGAGAGTGAGAGTGAGTGTGAGTGAGAGAGTGAGAGTGAGAGTGAGTGAGAGAGAGAGTGAGAGAGTGAGAGAGTGAGAGCGAGAGCCAGAGTCAGAGTCAGAGTGAGTGAGAGAGAGAGTGAGAGAGAGTGAGAGAGAGAGTGAGAGTGAGAGTGAGCGAGTGAGAGTGAGAGTGAGAGTGAGCGAGTGAGAGTGAGAGAGAGAGTGAGAGTGAGCGAGTGAGAGTGAGAGAGTGAGAGTGAGAGTGAGAGAGTGAGAGTGAGAGTGAGCGAGTGAGAGTGAGAGTGAGAGTGTGAGTGAGAGTGAGAGAGAGAGTGAGAGTGAGAGTGAGCGAGTGAGAGTGAGAGTGAGAGAGTGAGAGTGTGAGTGAGAGTGAGAGTGAGTGAGAGTGAGAGTGAGTGAGAGAGAGAGTGAGAGTGTGAGTGAGAGTGAGAGTGAGTGAGAGTGAGAGAGAGAGTGAGAGTGAAAGTGAGAGTGAGCGAGTGAGAGTGAGAGTGAGAGAGTGAGAGTGAGAGTGAGAGAGTGAGAGTGAGAGTGAGAGTGAGCGAGTGAGAGTGAGCGAGTGAGAGTGAGAGAGTGAGAGTGAGAGAGTGAGAGTGAGAGTGTGAGAGTGAGAGTGAGAGAGTGAGAGTGAGCGAGTGAGAGTGAGCGAGTGAGAGTGAGAGAGTGAGAGTGAGAGTGAGAGTGTGAGAGTGAGAGTGAGCGTGTGAGAGTGAGCGTGTGAGAGTGAGTGTGAGAGAGTGAGTGTGTGAGAGTGAGCGTGTGAGAGTGAGTGTGAGAGAGTGAGTGTGTGAGAGTGAGCGAGTGAGAGTGAGCGTGTGAGAGTGAGCGAGTGAGCGTGTGAGAGTGAGCGTGTGAGAGTGAGTGTGAGAGAGTGAGTGTGTGAGAGTGAGCGAGTGAGAGTGAGCGTGTGAGAGTGAGCGTGTGAGAGTGAGCGAGTGAGAGTGAGTGTGTGAGAGTGAGCGAGTGAGAGTGAGCGAGTGAGAGTGAGAGTGAGAGTGAGCGAGTGAGAGTGAGCGAGTGAGAGTGAGTGTGAGAGAGTGAGTGTGTGAGAGTGAGAGTGTGAGAGTGAGTGAGAGTGAGCATGTGAGAGTGAGTGAGTAAGAGTGAGTGTGTGAGAGTGAGCGAGTGAGAGTGAGAGTGAGAGTGAGCGAGTGAGAGTGAGCGAGTGAGAGTGAGCGAGTGAGAGTGAGCGAGTGAGAGTGAGTGTGTGAGAGTGAGCGTGAGAGTGAGCGAGTGAGAGTGAGCGTGTGAGAGTGAGCGTGTGAGAGTGAGTGTGTGAGAG
>NW_028225785.1:125000-127500 GCF_052327205.1 Somniosus microcephalus
AGAGTGAGCGAGTGAGAGTGAGTGTGAGAGTGAGCGTGTGAGAGTGAGTGTGAGAGAGTGAGTGTGTGAGAGTGAGCGTGAGAGTGAGCGAGTGAGAGTGAGCGTGTGAGAGTGAGCGTGAGAGTGAGCGAGTGAGAGTGAGCGTGTGAGAGTGAGCGTGTGAGAGTGAGCGTGAGAGTGAGCGAGTGAGAGTGAGCGTGTGAGAGTGAGTGTGTGAGAGTGAGCGTGAGAGTGAGCGAGTGAGAGTGAGCGTGTGAGAGTGAGTGTGTGAGAGTGAGTGTGTGAGAGTGAGTGAGAGTGAGAGAGTGAGAGTGAGAGTGAGCGTGTGAGAGTGAGCGTGTGAGAGTGAGCGAGTGAGAGTGAGAGAGTGAGAGTGAGCGTGTGAGAGTGAGCGTGTGAGAGTGAGTGTGAGAGAGTGAGTGTGTGAGAGTGAGCATGTGAGAGTGAGTGTGAGAGAGTGAGTGTGTGAGAGTGAGCGAGTGAGAGTGAGCGTGTGAGAGTGAGTGTGTGAGAGTGAGCGAGTGAGAGTGAGCGAGTGAGAGTGAGTGTGTGAGAGTGAGTGTGAGAGTGAGCGAGTGAGAGTGAGCGTGTGAGAGTGAGCGTGTGAGAGTGAGTGTGTGAGAGTGAGTGAGTGAGAGTGAGCGAGTGAGAGTGAGTGTGTGAGAGTGAGTGAGTGAGAGTGAGCGTGTGAGAGTGAGCATGTGAGAGTGAGTGAGTGAGAGTGAGCGAGTGAGAGTGAGCGTGCGAGAGTGAGTGTGTGAGAGTGAGCGAGTGAGTGAGTGAGTGAGAGTGAGAGAGTGAGAGTGAGCATGTGAGAGTGAGTGTGTGAGAGTGAGCGAGTGAGAGTGAGTGAGAGTGAGAGAGTGAGAGTGAGCGTGTGAGTGTGAGCGTGTGAGAGTGAGCGTGTGAGAGTGAGTGTGAGAGAGTGAGTGTGTGAGAGTGAGCGTGTGTGAGTAAGCATGTGAGAGTGAGCGTGTGAGAGTGAGTGTGAGAGAGTGAGTGTGTGAGAGTGAGCGTGTGAGAGTGAGCGTGTGAGAGTGAGTGTGTGAGAGTGAGTGTGAGAGAGTGAGTGTGTGAGAGTGAGCGAGTGAGAGTGAGCGTGTGAGAGTGAGCGAGTGAGAGTGAGCGTGTGAGAGTGAGCGTGTGAGAGTGAGCGAGTGAGAGTGAGAGTGAGCGAGTGAGAGTGAGCGAGTGAGAGTGAGTGTGAGAGAGTGAGTGTGTGAGAGTGAGTGTGTGAGAGTGAGTGAGAGTGAGCGTGTGAGAGTGAGTGAGTAAGAGTGAGTGTGTGAGAGTGAGCGAGTGAGCGAGTGAGAGTGAGCGAGTGAGAGTGAGCGTGTGAGAGTGAGTGTGAGAGAGTGAGTGTGTGAGAGTGAGCGTGAGAGTGAGCGAGTGAGAGTGAGCGTGTGAGAGTGAGCGTGAGAGTGAGCGAGTGAGAGTGAGCGTGTGAGAGTGAGCGTGTGAGAGTGAGCGTGTGAGAGTGAGCGAGAGAGTGAGCGAGTGAGAGTGAGCGAGTGAGAGTGAGCGTGTGAGAGTGAGTGTGAGAGAGTGAGTGTGAGAGAGTGAGTGTGTGAGAGTGAGCGTGAGAGTGAGCGAGTGAGAGTGAGCGTGTGAGAGTGAGCGTGAGAGTGAGCGAGTGAGAGTGAGCGTGTGAGAGTGAGCGTGTGAGAGTGAGCGTGAGAGTGAGCGAGTGAGAGTGAGCGTGTGAGAGTGAGCGTGTGAGAGTGAGCGTGAGAGTGAGCGAGTGAGAGTGAGCGTGTGAGAGTGAGTGTGTGAGAGTGAGCGTGAGAGTGAGCGAGTGAGAGTGAGCGTGTGAGAGTGAGTGTGTGAGAGTGAGTGTGAGAGTGAGTGAGAGTGAGAGAGTGAGAGTGAGAGTGAGCGTGTGAGATTGAGCGTGTGAGATTGAGAGTGAGAGTGAGCGTGTGAGAGTGAGTGAGAGTGAGAGAGTGAGAGAGTGTGAGAGTGAGCGTGTGAGAGTGAGCGTGTGAGAGTGAGCGAGTGAGAGTGAGCGAGTGAGAGTGAGCGAGCTAGAGTGAGCGTGTGAGAGTGAGTGTGTGAGAGTGAGCGAGTGAGAGTGAGCGTGTGAGAGTGAGTGTGTGAGAGTGAGCGAGTGAGTGAGTCAGAGTGAGCGTGTGAGAGTGAGTGAGTGAGAGTGAGAGTGAGCGTGTGAGAGTGAGCGTGTGAGAGTGAGTGTGAGAGAGTGAGTGTGTGAGAGTGAGCGTGTGAGAGTGAGTGTGAGAGAGTGAGTGTGTGAGAGTGAGCGAGTGAGAGTGAGCGTGTGAGAGTGAGCGAGTGAGAGTGAGCGTGTGAGAGTGAGCGTGTGAGAGTGAGTGTGAGAGAGTGAGTGTGTGAGAGTGAGCGAGTGAGAGTGAGCGTGTGAGAGTGAGCGTGTGAGAGTGAGCGAGTGAGAGTGAGTGTGTGAGAGTGAGCGAGTGAGAGTGAGCGAGTGAGAGTGAGAGTGAGAGTGAGCGAGTGAGAGTGAGCGAGTGAGAGTGAGTGTGAG
>NW_028225785.1:132500-135000 GCF_052327205.1 Somniosus microcephalus
GAGTGTGAGAGTGAGAGTGAGAGTGAGAGTGAGCGTGTGAGAGTGAGCGTGTGAGAGTGAGTGTGAGAGAGTGAGTGTGTGAGAGTGAGCGTGTGAGAGTGAGTGTGAGAGAGTGAGTGTGTGAGAGTGAGCGAGTGAGAGTGAGCGTGTGAGAGTGAGCGAGTGAGAGTGAGCGTGTGAGAGTGAGCGTGTGAGAGTGAGTGTGAGAGAGTGAGTGTGTGAGAGTGAGCGAGTGAGAGTGAGCGTGTGAGAGTGAGCGTGTGAGAGTGAGCGAGTGAGAGTGAGTGTGTGAGAGTGAGCGAGTGAGAGTGAGCGAGTGAGAGTGAGACTGAGAGTGAGCGAGTGAGAGTGAGCGAGTGAGAGTGAGTGTGAGAGAGTGAGTGTGTGAGAGTGAGAGTGTGAGAGTGAGTGAGAGTGAGCGTGTGAGAGTGAGTGAGTAAGAGTGAGTGTGTGAGAGTGAGCGAGTGAGAGTGAGAGTGAGAGTGAGCGAGTGAGAGTGAGCGAGTGAGAGTGAGCGAGTGAGAGTGAGCGAGTGAGAGTGAGCGAGTGAGAGTGAGTGTGTGAGAGTGAGCGTGAGAGTGAGCGAGTGAGAGTGAGCGTGTGAGAGTGAGCGTGTGAGAGTGAGTGTGTGAGAGTGAGTGTGTGAGAGTGAGTGAGAGTGAGAGAGTGAGAGTGAGAGAGTGAGAGTGAGAGTGAGCGTGTGAGAGTGAGAGAGTGAGAGTGAGAGTGAGAGTGAGTGTGTGAGAGTGAGTGAGAGTGAGAGAGTGTGAGAGTGAGAGTGAGAGAGTGAGAGAGTGAGAGAGTGAGAGTGAGAGTGAGAGAGTGTGAGAGTGAGAGTGAGAGAGTGAGAGAGTGTGAGAGTGAGAGAGTGAGAGAGTGAGAGTGAGAGTGAGAGTGAGAGAGTGAGAGAGTGAGAGTGAGAGAGAGAGAGTGAGCGTGTGAGAGTGAGAGAGTGAGAGTGAGAGAGTGAGAGTGAGCATGAGAGAGTGAGAGTGAGTGTGAGAGTGAGAGTGAGTGAGAGTGAGAGTGAGAGAGTGAGAGTGAGAGTGAGTGAGAGAGTGAGAGTGAGTGTGAGTGAGAGAGTGAGAGGGAGAGTGAGTGAGAGAGAGAGTGAGAGAGTGAGAGAGTGAGAGCGAGAGCCAGAGTCAGAGTCAGAGTGAGTGAGAGAGAGAGTGAGAGAGAGTGAGAGAGAGAGTGAGAGTGAGAGTGAGCGAGTGAGAGTGAGAGTGAGAGTGAGCGAGTGAGAGTGAGAGAGAGAGTGAGAGTGAGCGAGTGAGAGTGAGAGAGTGAGAGTGAGAGTGAGAGAGTGAGAGTGAGCGAGTGAGAGTGAGAGTGAGAGTGAGAGTGTGAGTGAGAGTGAGAGAGAGAGTGAGAGTGAGAGTGAGCGAGTGAGAGTGAGAGTGAGAGAGTGAGAGTGTGAGTGAGAGTGAGAGTGAGTGAGAGTGAGAGTGAGTGAGAGTGAGAGAGAGAGTGAGAGTGTGAGTGAGAGTGAGAGTGAGTGAGAGTGAGAGAGAGAGTGAGAGTGAGAGTGAGAGTGAGCGAGTGAGAGTGAGAGTGAGAGAGTGAGAGTGAGAGAGTGAGAGTGAGAGTGAGAGTGAGCGAGTGAGAGTGAGCGAGTGAGAGTGAGAGAGTGAGAGTGAGAGAGTGAGAGTGAGAGTGTGAGAGTGAGAGAGTGAGAGTGAGCGAGTGAGAGTGAGAGAGTGAGAGTGAGAGTGAGAGTGTGAGAGTGAGAGTGACAGTGAGAGTGAGCGTGTGAGAGTGAGAGTGAGAGTGAGAGAGTGAGCGAGTGAGAGAGAGTGAGAGTGAGAGTGAGAGTGAGAGAGAGTGAGAGTAAGAGTGAGTGAGAGTGAGAGTGAGCGTGAGAGAGTGAGAGTGAGACTGAGAGTGAGAGAGTGAGTGAGAGTGAGAGTGAGAGTGAGAGAGAGTGAGAGTGAGAGAGTGAGTGAGAGTGAGAGTGAGAGAGAGTGAGAGTGAGAGCGTGAGAATGAGAGTGAGAGTGAGAGTGAGAGAGTGAGAGTGAGAGTGAGCGAGTGAGAGTGAGAGAGTGGGAGTGAGAGTGAGAGTGAGCGAGTGAGATTGAGAGAGTGAGAGTGAGAGTGAGAGTGAGAGTGAGCGAGTGAGAGTGAGCGAGTGAGAGTGAGAGAGAGAGTGAGAGAGAGTGTGAGTGAGAGTGAGAGTGAGAGTGAGAGAGAGTGAGAGTGAGTGACAGTGAGAGCGAGCGTGTGAGAGTGAGCGAGTGAGAGTGAGAGTGAGCGAGTGAGAGTGAGCGTGCGAGAGTGAGTGTGTGAGAGTGAGCGAGTGAGAGTGAGTGAGTGAGAGTGAGAGAGTGAGAGTGAGCATGTGAGAGGGAGTGTGTGAGAGTGAGCGAGTGAGAGTGAGTGAGAGTGAGAGAGTGAGAGTGAGCGTGTGAGTGTGAGCGTGTGAGAGTGAGCGTGTGAGAGTGAGTGTGAGAAAGTGAGTGTGTGAGAGTGAGCGTTTGTGAGTAAGCGTGTGAGAGTGA
>NW_028225785.1:142500-161882 GCF_052327205.1 Somniosus microcephalus
GAGCGTGTGAGAGTGAGTGTGTGAGAGTGAGCGTGAGAGTGAGCGAGTGAGAGTGAGCGTGTGAGAGTGAGTGTGTGAGAGTGAGTGTGTGAGAGTGAGTGAGAGTGAGAGAGTGAGAGTGAGCGTGTGAGATTGAGCGTGTGAGATTGAGAGTGAGAGTGAGCGTGTGAGAGTGAGTGAGAGTGAGAGAGTGAGAGAGTGTGAGAGTGAGAGAGTGAGAGAGAGAGTGAGAGTGAGAGTGAGCGTGTGAGAGTGAGCGTGTGAGAGTGAGTGAGAGTGAGTGTGTGAGAGTGAGCGAGAGTGAGAGAGTGAGAGTGAGCGTGAGAGTGAGCGTGTGAGAGTGAGCGTGTGAGAGTGAGCGAGTGAGAGTGAGCGATTGAGAGTGAGCGTGTGAGAGTGAGTGTGTGAGAGTGAGCGAGTGAGAGTGAGCGTGTGAGAGTGAGTGTGTGAGAGTGAGCGAGTGAGTGAGTCAGAGTGAGCGTGTGAGAGTGAGTGAGTGAGAGTGAGAGTGAGCGTGTGAGAGTGAGCGTGTGAGAGTGAGTGTGAGAGAGTGAGTGTGTGAGAGTGAGCGTGTGAGAGTGAGTGTGAGAGAGTGAGTGTGTGAGAGTGAGCGAGTGAGAGTGAGCGTGTGAGAGTGAGCGAGTGAGAGTGAGAGTGTGAGAGTGAGCGTGTGAGAGTGAGTGTGAGAGAGTGAGTGTGTGAGAGTGAGCGAGTGAGAGTGAGCGTGTGAGAGTGAGCGTGTGAGAGTGAGCGAGTGAGAGTGAGTGTGTGAGAGTGAGCGAGTGAGAGTGAGCGAGTGAGAGTGAGAGTGAGAGTGAGCGAGTGAGAGTGAGCGAGTGAGAGTGAGTGTGAGAGAGTGAGTGTGTGAGAGTGAGTGAGAGTGAGCGTGTGAGAGTGAGTGAGTAAGAGTGAGTGTGTGAGAGTGAGCGAGTGAGAGTGAGAGTGAGAGTGAGCGAGTGAGAGTGAGCGAGTGAGAGTGAGCGAGTGAGAGTGAGCGAGTGAGAGTTAGTGTGTGAGAGTGAGCGTGAGAGTGAGCGAGTGAGAGTGAGCGTGTGAGAGTGAGCGTGTGAGAGTGAGTGTGTGAGAGTGAGTGTGTGAGAGTGAGTGAGAGTGAGTGAGTGAGAGTGAGAGAGTGAGAGTGAGAGTGAGCGTGTGAGAGTGAGAGAGTGAGAGTGAGAGTGAGAGTGAGCGTGTGAGAGTGAGTGAGAGTGAGAGAGTGTGAGAGTGAGAGTGAGAGAGTGAGAGAGTGAGAGAGTGAGAGTGAGAGTGAGAGAGTGTGAGAGTGAGAGTGAGAGAGTGTGAGAGTGAGAGTGAGAGAGTGAGAGAGTGAGAGTGAGAGAGTGTGAGAGTGAGAGTGAGAGAGAGAGAGTGAGCGTGTGAGAGTGAGAGAGTGAGAGTGAGAGAGTGAGAGTGAGCATGAGAGAGTGAGAGTGAGTGTGAGAGTGAGAGTGAGTGAGAGTGAGAGAGTGAGAGTGAGAGTGAGTGAGAGAGTGAGAGTGAGTGTGAGTGAGAGAGTGAGAGTGAGAGTGAGTGAGAGAGAGAGTGAGAGAGTGAGAGCGAGAGCCAGAGTCAGAGTCAGAGTGAGTGAGAGAGAGAGTGAGAGAGAGTGAGAGAGAGAGTGAGAGTGAGAGAGAGTGAGAGCGAGTGAGAGTGAGTGAGAGTGAGAGTGTGTGAGAGTGAGAGTGAGAGTGAGAGAGTGAGAGAGAGAGTGAGAGTGAGAGAGTGAGAGAGTGAGAGAGTGAGAGCGAGAGCCAGAGTCAGAGTGAGAGTGAGTGAGAGAGAGAGTGAGAGAGTGAGAGAGTGAGAGTGAGAGTGAGTGAGAGTGAGAGTGAGAGTGAGAGAGTGAGAGTGAGAGAGTGAGAGTGAGAGAGAGTGAGTGAGAGTGAGAGTGAGAGTGAGAGTGAGTGAGAGTGAGAGTGAGCGAGTGAGAGAGTGAGAGTGAGAGAGTGAGAGTGAGAGAGGGTGAGTGAGAGTGAGAGTGAGTGAGAGTGAGAGTGAGAGTGAGAGTGAGCGAGTGAGAGAGTGAGAGTGAGCGAGTGAGAGAGAGTGAGAGTGAGAGTGAGAGTGAGCGAGTGAGTGAGTGAGCGAGTGAGAGTGAGAGAGTGAGTGAGAGTGAGTGAGAGTGAGAGTGAGACAGTGAGAGTGAGAGTGAGCGTGTGAGAGTGAGCGAGTGAGAGAGTGAGAGAGTGAGAGTGAGAGTGAGAGTGAGAGTGAGAGTGAGAGAGTGAGAGTGAGAGAGATAGAGTGAGAGTGTGAGAGTGAGAGTGAGTGAGAGTGAGTGAGAGTGAGAGAGAGAGAGAGTGAGAGTGTGAGAGTGAGAGTGAGAGTGAGAGTGAGTGAGAGTGAGAGTGAGAGAGTGAGAATGAAGGAGGGAGTGAGAGAGTGAGTGTGAGAGAGAATGAAAGATTGAGTGTGTGAGAGTGAGAATGAAAGATTGAGTGAGAGAGTGAGTGCAAGAAGAGAGAATGAAAGATTAAATGTGTGAGGGTGAGCGAGAGAGTGAGGGCAAGTGTGTGAGAGTGTGAGTGAGAATGAAGGATGGAGTGAGTGTGAGTGAAAGAAAATGAAAGATTCAGTGTGAGAGTGAGAATGAAGGATTGAGTGTGTGAGTGGGAGAGAATGAAAGATTGAGTGTGAGTGAGTGAGTAAGAGAGAGTGAGGGTGAGTGTGTGAGAGTGAGAATGAAGGATTGAGTGAGAGAGTGAGAGTGTGAGAATGAGAGTGAATGTGAGAGTCAGAGAGAAACTGTAGAACTACAATACCCAGAATTCACTTTGACAACCAGGCAGAAAATGTACAAATAACTGTGAGGTTCCGGGGAGAAAAAAAAATCAATTTTTTTCCCAGTTTAAGCCAGTAAATAAAAATTCTGGGCTGACAGTGTCGTTTGGGATAAGTTTTTATTTACGTTGCTGAGGAGAATATTAATGAGCATTTTGTTGCTGATCTCCAACATTGCACCTGGAGCCTGTCAGCTAGCCAGGCCCAGATTGTGCCAAGTGACCAGCTGACCAGGTGCTGGATGAAATTTTCCCGCCCAGTGTCACACAAACAGTGACTTCGGCAAGTACCGCAAAGCCACCGTAAGAGTTAAGGGAGGGGGAGGAAGCAATCTTACTTAAAAACATGTAAATAACTAAGAAAATTGGATGAGGGAACCAAATGTAATATTTCCAAGTTTGCTGATGACACAAAACTAGGTGGGATTGTGAGTTGTGAGGAGGATGCAAAGAGGCTTCAAGGCGATTTAGACAAGCTGAGTGAGTGGGCAAATACATGGCAGATGCAGTATAACGTGGATAAATGTGAAGTATCCACTTCGGTAGGAAAAACAGAAAGGCAGAGTATTATTTAGATGGTGATAGATTGGGAAATGTTGATGTACAAAGGGACCTGGGTGTCCTTGTACACCAGTCACTGAAAGCAAACATGCAGGTGCAGCAAGCAGTTAGGAAGGCAAATGGTATGTTGGCCTTCATTGCAAGAGGATTTGAGTACAGGAGCAAGGATGTCTTACTACAGTTATACAGGGCCTTGGTGAGACCACACCTGGAGTACTGTGTGCAGTTTTGGTCTCCTTACCTAAGAAAGGATATACTTGCCATAGAGGGAGTGCAGCGAAGGTTCACCAGACTGATTCCTGGGATGGCAGGACTGTCGTATGAGGAGAGATTGGGTCGACTAGGCCTGTATTCACTAGAGTTTAGAAGAATGAGAGGGGATCTCATTGAAACGTATAAAATTCTGACAGGGCTAGACAGACTGGATGCAGGGAGGATGTTTCCCCTGGCTGGGGGGGTCTAGAACGAGGGGTCACAGTCTCAGGATACGGGGTAGGACATTTAGGACTGAGATGAGGAGAAATTCCTTCACTCAGAGGGTGGTGAACCTGTGGAATTCTCTACCACAGAAGGCTGTGGAGGCCAAGTCACTGAATATATTTAAGAAGGCGATAGATAGATTTCTAAACACAAAAGGCATCAAGGGGTCTGGGGAGAGAGAGGGAATATGGTACTGAGATAGAGGATCAGCCATGATCATATTGAATGGCGGAGCAGGCTTGAAGGGCTAAACGGCCGACTCCTGCTCCTGTTTTTCTATGTTTCTAAAACAAAGAGAGGTTTTGGGGAGGGAGAGAGGGGAACAAACAGATGAAACACTGGCACAAATACTGCAAATCCACCTGGGAGGTAAAACAACAAAATTAAATCAGAATATAAATAACTGGAATGCGCTGCCTGAAAGGGCGGTGGAAGCAGATTCAACAGTAACTTTCAAAAGGGAATTGGATAAATACTTGAAGGCGAAATATAATTGCGGGGCTGTGGGGAAAGAGCAGGGGGAGTGGGACTAATGGGACTGCTCTTTCAAAGAGCCGGCACAGGCACGATGGGCCGTATGATTCTATAAAGATTTAGAGGAAGAAGCAAGTCACTTGTATCTTCAGCAAGTTTTGGATGGTGGCGAGTGAGTAGTATTACAAATATTATATCTATATGAGGCCTCTATCTTTCCGTATCAGTAAAAAAAAATTAAAAATTGTTTATGGGATGTGGGCGTCGCTGGCAAGGCCGGCATTTATTGCCCATTCCTAGTTGCCCTTGAGAAGGTGGTGGTGAGCCGCCTTCTTGAATCGCTGCAGTCCGTGTGGTGAAGGTGCTCCCACAGTGCTGTTAGGGAGGGAGTTCCAGGATTTTGACCCAGCGACGATGAAGGATCGGTGATATACTTCTAAGTCAGGATGGTGTGTAACTTGGAGGGGAACTTGGAGGTGGTGGTGTTCCCATGCGCCTGCTGCCCTTGTCGTTCTAGGTGGAAGAGGTCGCAGGTTTGGGAGGTGCTGCCGAAGAAGCCTTGGCAAGTTGTTGCAGTGCATCTTGTAGATGGTACACACTGCAGCCACGGTACGCCGGTAGTGAAGGGAGTGAATGTTTAAGGTGGTGGATGGGGTGCCAATCAAGCAGACTGCTTTGTCCTGGATGGTGTCGAGCTTCTTGAGTGTTGTTGGAGCTGCTCTCATCCAGGCAAGTGGAGAGTATTCCATCACACTCCTTACTTGTGCCTTGTAGATGGTGGAAAGGCTTTGGGGAGTCAGGAGGTGAGACACTCGCCGCAGAATACCTAGCCTCTGACCTGCTCTTGTAGCCACAGTATTTATGTGGCTGATCCAGTTACGTTTCTGGTCAATGATGACCCCCCAGGATGTTGATGGTTGGGGATTAGGCGATGGTAATGCCATTGAATGTCAAGGGGAGGTGGTTAGACTCTTGCTTGTTGGATATAGTCATTGCCTGGCACTTGCGTGGCGCAAATGTTACCTGCCACTTATCAGCCCAAGCCTGAACATCGTCCAGGTCTTGCTGCCTTCGGGCATGGATTGTTTCATTATCTGAGGAGTTGTGAATGGCATTGAACACTGTGCAGTCATCAGCGAACGTCCCCATTTCTGACCTTATGTTGGAGGGAAGGTCATTGATGAAGCAGCTGAAGATGGTTGGGCCTAGGACACTGCCCTGAGGAACTCCTGCAGCGATGTCCTGGGGCTGTGATGATTGACCTTCAATCACCACAACCATCTTCCTTTGTCCTAGGTATGACTCCAGCCAGTGGAGAGTTTTCCCCCTGATTCTCATTGACTTCAGTTTTACTAGGGCTCCATCATGTCACACTCGGTCAAGTGCTGCCTTGATGTCAAGGACAGTCACTCACCTCACCTCTGGAATTCAGCTCCTTTGTCCATGTTTGGACCAAGGCTGTAATGAGGCCGGGAGCTGAGTGGTCTTGGTGGAACCCAAACTGGGTATCAGTGAGCAGGTTATTGGTGAGTAAGTGCCGCTTGATAGCACTGTCGATGACACCTTCCATCAGTTTGCTGATGATTGAGAGGAGACTGATGGGGCGGTAATTGGCTGGATTGGATTTGTCCTGCCTTTTGTGGACAGGACATACCTGGGCGGTTTTCCACATTGTCGGTTAGATGCCAGTGTTGTAGCTGTACTGGAACAGCTTGGCTAGAGGCACGGCTAGTTCTGGAGCACAGGTCTTCAGCGCGATAGCCGGGATGTTGTTGGGGCCCATAGCCTTTGCTGTATCCAGTGCGCTGTGCTGTTTCTTGATATCATGTGGAGTGAATCAAATATGCTGAAGACTGGCTTCTGTGATAGTGGGGACCTCAGGGGGAGGTCAATATGGATCATCCACTCGGCACTTCTTGCTGAAGATGGTTGCAAATGCTTCAGCCTTGTCTTTTGCACTCACGTGCTGGGCTCTACCATCATTGAGGATGGGGATATTCATGGAGCCTCCTCCTCCCGTTAGTTGTTTAATGGTCCACCACCATTCACGACTGGATGTGGCAGGACTGCAGAGCTTTGATCTGATCCGTTGATTGTGGGATCGCTTAGCCCTGTCTATAGCATGCTGCTTCCATTATTTAGCATGCATGTAGTCCTGTGTTGCAGCTTCCCCAGGTTGGCACCTCAGTTTTAGGTACGCCTGGTGCTGCTCCTGGCATGCTCTTCTACACTCCTTATTGAACCAGGGTTGGTCCCCTGGCTTGATAGTAATGATAGAGTGAGGGATATGCCGGACCATGAGGTTACAGATTGTGGTGGAATACAATTCTGCTGCTGCTGATGCCCCACAACACCTCATGGATGCCCATTTTTGAGCTGCTAGATCTGTTTTGAATCTATCCCATTTAGAACGGTGGTAGTGCCACACAACATGATGGAGGGTGTTCTCAGTGTGAAGATGGGACTTCGTCTCCACAATGACTGTGCGATGGTCACTGCTACCAATACTGTTATGGACTGATGCATCTGCGACAGGTAAATTGGTGAGGATGAGGTCAAATAGGTTTTTCCCTCATGTTGGTTCTCTCACCACCTGTCGCAGGCCCAGACTGGCGGCTATGTCCTTCAGGACTCAGCTAGCTCGGTCAGTAGTGGTGCTACCGAGCCACTCTTGGTGATGGACATTGAAATTCCCCACCCAGAGTACATTCTGTGCCCTTGCTACTCTCAGTACTCTTCCAAGTTGTGTTCAACATGGAGGAGTACTGATTCATCAGCTGAGCGAGGGCGGTAGGTGGTAATCAGCAGGAGGTTTCCTTGTCCATGCTTGACCTGAAGCCATGAGTCTTCATGGGGTCCGGAGTCAATGTTGAGGACTCCCAGGGCCACTCCTTCCCGACTGTATACCACTGTGCCGCCACCCCTGGTGGGTCTGTCCTGCTGGTGGGACAGGACATACCCAGGGATGGTGATGGAGGAGTTTGGGACATTGGCTGAAAGGTATGATTCTGTGAGTATGACTATGTCAGGCTGTTGCTTGACTAGTCTGTGGGACAGCTCTCCCAATTTTGGCACAAGTCCCCAGATGTTGGTGAGGAGGACATACAAACATAGAAGATAGGAGCAGGAGTAGGCCATTCAGCCCCTCGAGCCTGCTCCGCCATTCAATGAGATCATGGCTGATCATCCAAATTCAGTACCCTGTCCCTGCCTCTGCCTTCTCCCCATATCCCTTGATCCCTTTAGCCTTAAGAAATATATCTAACTCCTTCTTGAATATATTTAATGAATTGGCCTCAACTGCCTTGTGTGGTAGAGAATTCCACAGGTTCACCACTCTCTGGGTGAAGAAATTCCTCCTCATCTCTGTCCTAAATGGCTTAGCCCTTATGTGACCCCTGGTTCGGGACTCCCCGACCATCGGGAACATCCTTCCTGCATCTAGTCTGTCTAGTCCTGTTAGAATTTTATAAGTTTCAATGAGATCCCCTCTCATTCTTCCAAACTCCAGCAAATATAAGCCCAATCGACCCAATCTCTCCTCATACGTCATTCCTGCCATCCCAGGTATCAGCCTGGTGAACCTTCGCTGCACTCCCTCCATGGCAGGAACATCCTTCCTCAGATAAGGCGACCAAAACTGCACACAATACTCAAGATGTGGTCTCACCAAGGCCCTGTACAACTGCAGCAAGACATCCTTGTTCCTGTACTTGAACCCTCTCGCTACAAAGGCCAACATACCATTTGCCTTCTTAACCGCTTGCTGCACCTGCATGCTTACCTTCAGCGACTGGTGCACAAGGACACCCAGGTCTCGTTGCACTTCCCCTTCTCCCAATTTATTGCCATTCAGATAATAATCTGCCTTCCTGTTTTTGACACCAAAGTGGATAACCTCGCATTTATCCACATTATATTGCATCTGCCATGCTTCTGCCCAATCACCCAACCTGTCCAAATCATACTGGAGTTTCTCGGCATCCTCCTCACAGCACACACGCCCACCCAGCTTTGTGTCATCTGCAAATTTGGAGATATTACATCTAGTTCCCTCGTCTAGATCATTAATATATATTGTGAATAGCTGGGGTCTGAGCACCGATCCCTGCGGTACCCCACTAGTCACTGCCTGCCTCAGAAAACGACCCGTTTATTCCAACTCTTTGCTTTCTGTCTGCCAACCAGTTCTCTATCCAAGTCAATACCTTGCCCCCAATCCCATGTGCCTTAACTTTACACGCTAATCTCTTATGCGGGACCTTATCGAAAGCCTTCTGAAAGTCCAAATACACCACATCCACTGGTTCTCCCTTATCTATTTTACCAGTTAACATCCTCAAAAAATTCCAGTAGATTAGTGAAGCACGATTTACTTTTTGTAAATCCATGTTGACTTTGTCCGATCCTGTCACAGTTTTCCAAGTGCTCTGCTATTACATCTTTTATAATGGACTGTAGCATTTTTTCCACTACCAATGTCGGTCCAAAATTCCCCGTTTTCTCTCTACCACCTTTTTTGAATAGTGGGGTAACATTGGCTACCCTCCGATCCATGGGTACTGTTCCAGAGTCTATCGAATTTTGGAAGATGACCAGCAATGCATCTACTATTTCTAGGGCCACTTCCTTAAGTTCCCTAGGATGTAGATTATCAGGCCCTGGGGATTTATCAGCCTTCAATCCCATCAGTTTCCCTAACACCATTTCCCTACAAATACTGATTTCATTCAGTTCCTCCCTCTCATTAGACCCTATGTTCCCCAACATCTCTGGGAGGTTATTTGTGTCCTCCTTTGTGAAGACAGAACCAAAGTATGTATTTAATTGGGCTGCCATTTCTTTGTTCCCCATTATAAATTCCCCTGATTCTGACTGCAAGGGACCTACGCTTGACTTCACCAATCTTTTTCTCTTCACATATCTATAAAAGCTTTTACAGTCAGTTTTTATGTTCCCTGAAAGCTTACTCTCATACTCTATTTTCCCCCTCTTAATTAATCCCTTTGTCCTCCTTTGCTGAATCCTAAACTGCTCCCAATCCTCAGGTTTACTGCTTTTTCTGGCCAATTTATATGTCCTCACCTTGGATCTTATGCTATCCCTAATTTCCCTTGTTAGCCACGGTTGAGTCACCTTTTTTGTTTTATTTTTATGCCAAACTGGGATGAACAAATTCTGTAGTCCATCCATGCGATCTTTGAATGTTTGCCATTGCCTATCCACCGTCAACCCTTTGAGTGACATTCCCCAATCAATCCTACCCAATTCGCGCCTCATACCATCGTAGTTTCCTTTATTTAAATTCAGGACCCTAGTCTCTGAGTCAACTACTTCACTCTCCATGTTAACGAAGAATTCTATCATGTTATGATCACTCCGACCCAAGGGGCCTCGCACAACAAGATTGATAATTATTCCTTTTTCATTACATAATACCCAGTCTAAGATGGCCTGATCTCTAGTTGGTTCCTTGACATATTGGTCCCGGAAACCATTCCGTATACACTCCAGGAATTCCTCCTCCACATTATTGTTACTAATTTGGTTAGACCAACCTATATGTAGATTAAAGTCACCCATGATAACTGCTGTGCCCTTATTGCAGGCTTCTCTAATTTCCCTTTTAACGCCATCCCGACCTCCGCATTACTATATACCACTCCCACTAATGTTTTCTGCTCCTTGGTATTTCTCAGTTCTACCCATACAGATGCCACATCATCAGAGCTAATATCCTTCCTTACAATTGTGTTAATCCCCTTTTTAACCAGCAATGCTACCCCACCTCCTTTTCCTTTTTGCCTATCTTTCCTGAATATTGAATACCCGTGGATGTTGAGTTCCCAGCCTTGGTCACCCTGGAGCCATGTTTCCGTAATCCCAATGATATCATATTCGTTTACCTCTATTTGCGCAGCTAATTCATCCACCTTATTACGAATGCGCCTCGCATTAAGACACAAAGCCTTCAGGCTTGTTTTTTTAACGCTCTTAGACCTTTTAGAATTATTATTTACTGTGGCCATGTTTGATTTAAACCCTTGATTTCTCTGACTGCCACCTTTGTTTTTCTCCTCCCTGTCTTTTGCTTCTATCCTTGTTTCCCTTTCCTCTGTCTCCCCGCTCAGGTTCCCAACCTCCTGCCATTTTAGTTTAAACCCTCCCCCAGAGCACTAGCAAACACTCCCCCTAGGACATCGGTCCCGGTCCTGCCCAGGTGCAAACTGTCCAGTTTGTACTGGTCCCACCTCCCCCAGAACCGGTTCCAATGTCCCAGGAATTTGAATCCACCACTGGGGTTTTCCTCGCCTCATGTCTGGGTCTGTTGTAGACTCATTGATAGAGATTGCTCCTTGACCCTTGCACCAGGGAGGCAACATACCATTCTGGAATCTTGTTTGCGGCCGCAGAAACGCCTATCTATTCCCCTTACAATAGAATCCCCTATTACTATAGCTCTCCCACTCTTTTTCCTCCCGTCCTGTGCAACAGACCCAGACATGAGGCGAGGAAAACCCCAGTGGTGGAGAGCTTTGGAAACCATGGCCTAGAAATTCAGTGGGCTGCGCCACCCATTAGCGCCTTAAGAGGGCACTTAGTGGGTTGGACGTCACTGGCCACGCCTCCCGCTAAATTTAGTGGTATGCTAATGGCGGCGCTAGCCGTTAGTGCTGCGCCGCCACCGGTGACGTCATCGGTGTGCGCAGCGCCCCGCTACCGCCCCGATCGCGAAATTTAGTAGCGCCCCCTGCTTTAACGCCGGTCGCAAACACACCTCTCCGCACCGCCGTCCCCGGCCTCCTGAGCCCCCCCGCGGAGTGCCGGCTGTGTCCCAAGAGCCCGGCACTTCTCCTCGGTGCCGGGCTCTTTTGCCGGCACTCGCGCCCTTCGAGCGCGCTGCAGCAGGCCCCTCTCCTTTAAGAAGGGGAGCAAGGCCTGCAGTACCGCAGCGCGCTGTTGCGCTGCGATTTTCAGTTGCAACACCCCAAGAGGGATGCGGGGCGCCTCGAGTAGCGCCGCGCTTCCGTCTGGGGCGCTGAAACTGAATTTGCAGTGGGCGGCCGTGACTCCTTCCGGGGCGGTACTTCCGGCGCCCTGGCGAGGCTGGTGCCCCAAACGGGGCTATAGTCAATTTCTAGGCCCATATGTCTAAAGCCTCCTGTTCCTCCAAGCATGCTACACTCACCACACGTCATGTCTCAAATTACTCATATACTTTATCCCAAAATATTATTTTCTGAAAAAAATCTCTCTTATTTCCATTTGAATGAATCAATATTAACTGTTTGCACCGTCTCCCTAGGGAGCCTGTTCCATAGATTGACCGCTCGCTCACTGATATAATGTTTCCACGGATTAGTTTTGAATTTACCATCCTTCAAGCGCAGGCCGTGTCCTCTGGGTCTACTGTTTTGGACAAGGTGAAACAGCTTCTCATGGTCTACATTATCCAGTCCCTTTAGAATCCAAAACACAACAATCATATCACCTCCCAACCGTCTCTTTTCCAGTGAGAACATGCTCAATTTACATAATCCTTCCTGATAATCCCATCCCTCCATCCCCTCATTCATTATGGTTGCTCTTTCCTGTATCCTTTCAATAGCTGCAATATCCTTTTCATACTGTGGTGACCAGAACTGTACACAGCATTCCAAGTGTGGTCACACCAATGATTTATAAAGTGGCAGGATTACCTCACTATTTCACTCAATATTTTCTTTTAATACATCCAAACATCTGATTTTCCAGTCCCCAGGCACCTCTCCAATATTCGGTGATTTCTGGAAGATTTGTGCCACAGTTGCTGCAATTTCTTCCCTTATTTTCTTAAGGTTGATCTTTGAATAGTGCCATGGGATATTTTGGACCTGAGAAGGCGGACAGACCGAGAGAGACTCATGATTTTTAATGCTTCCATTAATTCTCCTTCTCTGCTTTAAGGAGAACAACCTCAGCTTCTCCAGTCTCTCCACATAACTGAAGTCCATCACCCCTGGTACCATTCTGGTAAATATCTTCTGTGCCCTCTCTGAGGTCTTGACATTCTTCCTAAAGTGTGATGCCCAGAACCTGTATCCCCACTGTCTGTCTTCTACCTCCCATCCAATTTCCAACCCAAGTCAGAAGGCTATCTCCAATCCCACACCCTCTCATTTTCCCCTTATTAAATATTCTGATCATTCTCACTGGATTGCTTTGTTAGCTTGTTGTTTGACAAACAGCCAAATTTACTCAGCATTTTACTTCAGAGAAAGGCGTTTTCACTGTTAGACACCAGGCTGAGACATTCATGTACAAACATGCCTTCACAAACCCTGAAGGAATCTCTGTGCTCCTTTGCACCCCGGGAAGATCTCATGCAAGAATGAAAAACTGCAATTGTTCATCACTTGACTGAGCAGCAATGGAACTTGAGCAAGTACTTTCCAAAAATCTGACAACAACAAAGGCGAGAATTGGATCAGGAACTCCTTCATTACCAAGCCAACACTTGCAGCTAATTTGGAAAGAGGAAAGCCTCATTGAGTTGGCAAGTGATCGGGTACTGAAGCTGGCAGCTGTTATTTGGCAAGCCTGCAGTGGAAATTTCCAGAATTGGCACTGTGGCCTCTGGCTACCCATTCCCTTTGTGCCCACTACTGGCGGGTCAGAATTCCCAGACTCGGGACAAAGTACAGAGCTCGTCTCATGCTTGGAACTGACCTCAGATTTTACAATGGCAACAACAACTTGCATTTCTATAGCGCTTTTAGCATAGTAAAACATCCCAAGGCGCTTCACAGGAGTGTTATCAAA
This sequence comes from Somniosus microcephalus, assembly GCF_052327205.1. NCBI lineage: Eukaryota > Metazoa > Chordata > Chondrichthyes > Squaliformes > Somniosidae > Somniosus > Somniosus microcephalus. The sequence goes on from NW_028225785.1 coordinate 155,598, forward strand.
CAAAATTTGACACCGAGCCACATAAGAGATATTAGGGCAAGTGACCAAAAGCTTGGTCAAAGAGGTAGGCTTCAAGGAACACCTTAAAGGAGGAGAGAGAGGTAGTGAGGCGGAGAGGTTTAGGGAGAGAATTACAGAGCTTGGGGCCTCGGCAGCTGAAGGCACGGCCGCCAATGGTGGAGTGATTAAAATCAGGGTTGCGCAAGAGGCCAGAATTGGAGGAGTGCAGAGATCTCGGAGGCTTGTAGGGCTGGAGGAGATTACCTTTCTGCCCTAGCAACTCTGATGACATTGAGAGCGTTGCAGTTAATCGCAAATGGTACTTCATTTCTTTTTCCTTTGCTGAGGGCAACAGTGGTATTTTTCTGTTAAAATTTTTATATTTTGTATTTTATCATTTGCTTTTGCTGTGTCTGATGTGGTTGGGAAATGCAGCAATTGATTTCCCCTTCTTTGCTTTGTTGGGTAACAACCAGGAGGCTTCAAAGTTTTGCTCAGGGCAGGCCTGCCCTTGAAATTTTAGAACTAGAACCCTTGGCGTGGGCCAATTAACAATATTAGTGATAATCCGGGAATATTACAACCATACGATATTACACACACATGATTTTTAATACAATATTGGTACATTTGCAAACTGGGAGAGAAGACCAAATGTAGTCTTCAGGTGAGGCAAGGTTAGAGGGCATGGGGATTAGAGGGCATGGGGATAATTGGACCAGGTTGTCCAAATGTAATAGCCATACATTCTGTACTTATATTCTTATATTTTATTTCTAATATATAAATTTCTAAAGCCATTGTTATAATGAACACTGCCTAGGTAAACTTGTCACACTGTAATAACACCCTCCCACCGGTAGAGATGCTGCAGTGCCTCAACTGGCAAGAGGATGCAATTACAGCATGACACGTTTACACAGACAGTTTCCATTATAAATGTGGACACAGGAATTTATAATCCAAAAAGTTGATAGGATGTGCTGCAGACATAGCATTTTTAATATATTACTCATTGATCTCCCGTAATGCACACAGTAAGTTGCAGAATATGGTTGCTCCCTTACTGCTGTCTTTATGTTGCTGGTTTTCTCTGTGTCTCACCTCCTCTTTCTCTTTGCTGCTTATCTCATCTTAATTCTATTTGCTCTCTCGCTCTGTCTTTTCTTTTTATCCTTTTAACTGGGAGGTGGACAGAGGTTGCAGGGAATATGCGGCCCTCAGTGGTTCCCTGTCCATCCCCTCCTCCATCACTCATACTTACTGTTGAGTCTGTGATTTCCCAAATGTAGTTATGCTGAATAACTGGACACAGACAACAGAATACTTAAACAGGTCTTTAGTAACTGAGGGTCAGGGCTGAACTGAAATACAAACTGCTCCACAGGGTTTATATACCGGTGTGGTCACCACCGGTACTACAATATACAGGAGCCATCAGAAAGTAGTTCATCACCTTAAGGTAGTCTCTTAAGGTGGTACAGGTTACATACACTACAATTCCTCCCCTTTTAGCTTAACAGTGTACACCCCAATTTAAACATAACATGGATAACATATATACAACTTTCATACAAAACTGTTCAAAGATTCAGTCTCTGAGGAGGCCTCCTGATCCGGGCCGGATAACGCCTTTCAGGGGTCTCTGGTTCTCGTTGCTGGGGTGACTCATCCATTTGATCTCCTATGGATTGAACATCATCATGTACGTTCGAGTCTGAGGTAGATGCTACAGGCTCAATAACTTCTTCAACTGGTGTCTCTGCCGTAGACATGGGGTCGACCCTTGTTCTCGATTCCACAAGTTGGTCAGCATGACGTCGTATTACGTTCTCACCAACGTCTACCGTGTACATCAAGGGTCCTTGTCGGGCACGAATTGTTCCGGATTGCCATTTATCATTCCTGTAGTCCCTGGCCAACACTGGTTGTCCTATTTTGAAACTCCGAGTGCCCTTGTTATTTACGTGCTGGAATTGTTTGTTTTCGACTTCCCTACGCACATTGGGTTTTAACAAATCCAATCGGGACCGCAACCTCCTGTTATAGAACATTATGGCAGGGCTTTGATTTGTCACTGCATGCGTGGCGTTTCGATATGCCATCAGGAAATTGTCCACCTTGTGTTGTAGTGGAATATGGTCTTCGCTCATGGCCTTTATCGCCTTTTTGAACGTTTGTACAAATCTCTCGGCCAACCCATTTGTAGCCGGATGATATGGGGCAGATGTATAGTGTTTCACCCCATTCTTCTTCATGAATTTCTGGAATTCTTCTGACACAAACTGTGGTCCGTTGTCTGAACATATTTGTTCCGGCAGCCCATTCCTTGCAAATATGGTTCTTAGAACTGCGATCGTCTTTTCAGAGGTAGTGGTCGACATCTTAATCACTTCTGGCCATTTAGAATGTGCGTCTACCGCTATCAAAAACATGGAATCCATGAATGGACCTGCAAAGTCGATATGCACACGTTGCCATGGGGTTGAAGGCCATTCCCACGGATGCAGCGGTGCAATTGGAGGTGCATTTTGAACTTTTTGGCACCCTGAGCAGCTTTTAGTCAGATCCTCTATTTGTTTGTCGATACCTGGCCACCACACATAAGCCCTAGCAAGGCCTTTCATCTTGACTCCCCCCAGATGACCTTCATGCAGTTCCTTCAGAACTCTCTCCCTTAATTTAGGAGGAATAATCACCCTTGTTCCATACATCAATGTTCCTTGACAGACGGACAGCTGCTCTCGTCTGGCTGAGAATGCCGGTAACAGTGGTTCGCCATGTGTTGGCCATCCCTTCACTGTCAAATCGTAGACCCGAGACAGTGTCGGGTCGTTTCGGGTCTCTCAATACTCGCATTGGTGACTGGTAAGCATTCGATGATGGTCGAGTGAAATATCTCGACAGGGTCAACTGCCGGTGCCTCTTCCGCTGTAGGTAGTGGCAGGCGCGACAGCCCATCAGCATTACCATGTTGCTTTGTACCTTTGAATTCGATATCACATTGATGTGCCCCTAGGAAAAGGGACCACCTCTGAAGCCTCTGCGCCGTCATAACCGGAACACCCTTCTTAGGGTTAAAGATGGAAACCAACGGCTGGTGATCTGTCAGCAGCGTAAACCTTTGGCCTTGCAGGTAATGGTTAAATTTCTTAACTCCCCACACGAGGCTGAGAGCCTCCCTATCTATCTGAGCATAGTTGCGCTCAGCGGAGGTCAATGATCTGGATGCGAACGCGACTGGCCTTTCCAAGCCATTTGGCAACTTATGTAAGAGCACTGCCCCGATACCATATGGAGAAGCATCACAAGCTAAACGAATAGGCAGCGTTGGGTTAAAGTGAGCCAACACTTCCTTAGAGGTGATCAGTGCCTTGCTTTTTTGAAAAGCCCGCTTACAATCATCGCTCCACTTCCATGGTACTCCCATTTGCAAAAGAGTGTTCAGCGGGTGTAACACCGTGGATAAATTTGGAAGAAACTTGTGGTAATAGTTAATCAACCCAAGGAACGACCTCAACTGGGATACATTTTCCGGAGCGGGAGCTTTCACAACAGCTTCGATCTTGTCAGGTGACTTATGAAGCCCCTCCTGGTCAATGACGTGACCGCAGTACGAGATTCGCTTCTGAAAGAATTCACATTTCTGGCGATTAACTCTGAGTCCATATTCTTTCAATCTGGTGAGCACCTGCTCCAAATTCGCGAGGTGTTCCTTATCATCATCTCCTGTAATCAGAATGTTGTCCAGGTAGCATTGTGTGCCTGGAATTCCCTGTAATACCTGCTCCATGGCCCTTTGCCAAATCGCTGGAGCCGATGCCACTCCAAAAACCAGTCTATTATACCGATATAAGCCCTTATATGTGTTGACCGTGAGATACTGGCGTGACGCTTCATCAACTTCCATCTGTAAGTACGCCTGCGCCAGGTCTATCTTGGTGAAATGTTTCCCGCCAGACAGCGAAGCGAAGATATCCTCAATCCGCGGAAGCGGATATTGCACCGTGTGAAGAACTGGATTAACAGTGATCTTGAAATCGCCACAGATGCGAACCTTCCCAGGTTCCCCCGGCTTGTTGCTCAACGAACGCTTCATGACGGGAACAATGGGCGTGGCCCATTCGCTCCAGTCCACCTTTGACAGTACTCCTGAACGTTCTAGCCCTTCCAGCTCTGCTTCCACAGCAGGTCGTATCGCATAAGGTACCGGTCTGGCTTTGAAAAATTTTGGGTTTGCATGTTCTTCAACCTTGATGTTTGCCGTAATTCCTTTCAGTGTTCCCAGTCCCTGTTGGAACACCTCCTTAGCATTGTCCAATATTTTGGACAGTCGTTTAGGTTTGACATCGTCCTCTTTACAGGAATCTACAGTTAGTGCTTGTAAGGAATGCCAGTCCATATTTATTCTCCGGATCCATTCCCGTCCCAGTAGTGGTGGACCTCCCTCAGGTAACACATACAAGTCCATTCCCTGACTTTCTTTACCATTGTAGACCACCTTTACCTTTATCTTTCCGATGGGGTATACTCTTTGCCCCGTGTATGTTTTCAATACAATCTCCGTATCCCTCAGGGGAATGTGTGAGAATAACCTTTTGTACTCTTGCTTATTCATGACCGTCAATGCCGATCCAGTGTCCAATTCCATCTTCACTTGGATTCCTGCTATCCGAAGCATGACCCAGATAGTTTGGTGGTCTGCTGTGTTACCCACATTATGTATTTTTAGACAACCCAGTTCCTTACTGCTGGAGTCTGAATCCGTCTTTTGTTCATCCGAACTGTTCTCTGTCACCTTGTGTACTTTCTTGTACTTCTCCTGCGGCGACTTTTTGTTGCTGGTCTTCTTTCCTGGCCGGCATACTTTCGCTATGTGACCAAGTCTGCCACATTTCCTGCATTCTTTATCTTTGAACCAGCACTGGTTCTGATCATGCATTGTCCTTCCGCAACGATAACACTTTGCTGCACCCAATGCCATTTCATTGGTGCTGAATTCCGATGGCCTTTGCTGCATTTCCGCAGTGCCTCGTGCTGCTGCCTCGTGCGATGCTGCAATGCTGAAAGCTTTGTCCAGCGTAAGATCCTTTTCCTCTAGCAGTCGCTTCTGGGTTCCTTCCTTTTGTAGCCCACACACGAACTTATCTCTCAGAGCGTCTGCTAGTCCTGTACCGAACTGACAGTACTTTGATAACTTGCGCAGTTCGATTAAGAATTCAGCGTTGCTTTCCTCTTTAAGCTGAATTCTTTTGTAAAATTTAAATCGTTCCGCTATCAGCAGCGGCGTGGGGTTTAAATGCTCTTGCAGGATAGTAACAATCTCAGCGAAACTCTTTCCTACCGGTTTATCTGGTGTTACAAGGTGCCTTAATAACCCGTACGTCTTCGCACCCATCGAGTTTAATATGGTTAGTGCTTTCTTATCCGCCGGTACCTCATTCGCTGTACAGTAAACTTCAACGCGTTCCACATAAGTGGCCCAATCTTCTACATCGCTATCAAAAGCAGTGATGTTACCCGTTTTTGGCATCTTGTTGAGTTTCCTTTATTTTATTTATTTTTCCAAAATGGCGGCTTCCCGCGCTTGGCGGCTTTTCCCGCGCTTATCTTCTTCCCCCGCCGACTAAAATGGCGATTACCGCGCTGTTGCCATTCTCGCCTCCCAGCGGTCCTTATTTCCCCTGACGCTGCTGTTCTTGTTCCCCGCCGCTCCCGCGGTCCTCGTGAACATTAACGCTTTTCTGGCTGCTGCGCGTCTCTGCCCGATTGCAGTCCGGCCCTTTTCACCGGCTGCGGTCATGTTCTCCGCCCTTTTCTTCGGTTTCCCTCCCCTTCTCCCACTGACAACTCGGCCGACTTTCTCTCTGTGTCGCTAGATCGGGCTTACCCGTCGCTGTCGTAGAAGGGATGATCACTGCCTGTTGCTGATGGTGGACTTCGTGGCCAGCAAATCCAAACCGGGTTCTCGATGCCTCCCGTGCGATGCGGTGCTCAGCAGGATGATGAGGGCAGATGCCCCTTTTCGACGCCCGTTCTGAGGACGAAGCTTCCTTGGATGCAACTCTGCCACTAGGTACGATCAGACTCGTCGCCACTGTTGAGTCGGTGATTTCCCAAATGTAGTTATGCTGAATAACTGGACACAGACAACAGAATACTTAAACAGGTCTTTAGTAATTGAGGGTCAGGGCTGAACTGAAATACAAACTGCTCCACAGGGTTTATATACCGGTGTGGTCACCACCGGTACTACAATATACAGGAGCCATCAGAAAGTAGTTC